>NW_005197426.1:400779-401576 GCF_000372725.1 Emiliania huxleyi CCMP1516
TCTCGGGTAATCTCGGGTGATCACCGGCGCAAGTCCTTCGGGCGTCTCTCGGGTAATCTCGGGTAATCTCGGGTAATCTCCGGTGCAGCCCCTCGAAGGTCTCGCGGGTAATCTCGGGTAATCTCGGGTAATCTCGGGTAATCACCGGCGCAGCCCCTCGAACGTCTCGCGGGTAATCTCGGGTAATCTCGGGTAATCTCGGGTAATCACCGGCGCAGCCCCTCGACCGTCTCTCGGGTAATCTCGGGTAATCTCGGGTAATCTCGGGTAATCACCGGCGCAGCCCCTCGACCGTCTCGCGGGTAATCTCGGGTAATCTCGGGTAATCTCGGGTAATCACCGGCGCAGCCCCTCGACCGTCTCGCGGGTAATCTCGGGTAATCTCGGGTAATCTCGGGTAATCACCGGCGCAGCCCCTCGACCGTCTCGCGGGTAATCTCGGGTAATCTCGGGTAATCTCGGGTAATCACCGGCGCAGCCCCTCGACCGTCTCGCGGGTAATCTCGGGTAATCTCGGGTAATCACCGGCGCAGCCCCTCGACCGTCTCGCGGGTAATCTCGGGTAATCTCGGGTAATCTCGGGTAATCACCGGCGCAGCCCCTCGACCGTCTCGCGGGTAATCTCGGGTAATCTCGGGTAATCACCGGCGCAGCCCCTCGACCGTCTCGCGGGTAATCTCGGGTAATCTCGGGTAATCTCGGGTAATCACCGGCGCAGCCCCTCGACCGTCTCGCGCGACGGCCGCTGGAACTTTTCGGAGCGGCCGCTCTCTGGCCCGCCGCGTCGCCCGAGAAGA
>NW_005197426.1:401676-405294 GCF_000372725.1 Emiliania huxleyi CCMP1516
GGGTAATCTCGGGTAATCTCGGGTAATCTCGGGTAATCTCGGGTGATCATCGGCGCAGTACTTGGGGGTAATCTCGGGTAATCTCGGGTAATCTCGGGTAATCACCGGCGCAGCTCCTCGAGGGTCTCGCGGGTAATCTCGGGTAATCTCGGGTAATCTCGGGTAATCATCGGCGCAGCTCTGCGAGGGTCTCTCGGGTAATCTCGGGTAATCTCGGGTAATCACCGGCGCAGCCCCTCGACCGTCTCGCGGGTAATCTCGGGTAATCTCGGGTAATCTCGGGTAATCACCGGCGCAGCCCCTCGACCGTCTCGCGGGTAATCTCGGGTAATCTCGGGTAATCTCGGGTAATCACCGGCGCAGCCCCTCGACCGTCTCGCGGGTAATCTCGGGTAATCTCGGGTAATCTCGGGTAATCACCGGCGCAGCCCCTCGACCGTCTCGCGGGTAATCTCGGGTAATCTCGGGTAATCTCGGGTAATCACCGGCGCAGCCCCTCGACCGTCTCGCGGGTAATCTCGGGTAATCTCGGGTAATCTCGGGTAATCACCGTCGCAGCCCCTCGACCGTTTCGCGGGTAATCTCGGGTAATCTCGGGTAATCTCGGGTAATCACCGGCGCAGCCCCTCGACCGTCTCGCGGGTAATCTCGGGTAATCTCGGGTAATCACCGGCGCAGCCCCTCGACCGTCTCGCGGGTAATCTCGGGTAATCTCGGGTAATCTCGGGTAATCACCGGCGCAGCCCCTCGACCGTCTCGCGGGTAACCTCGGGTAATCTCGGGTAATCTCGGGTAATCACCGGCGCAGCCCCTCGACCGTCTCGCGGGTAATCTCGGGTAATCTCGGGTAATCTCGGGTAATCACCGGCGCAGCCCCTCGACCGTCTCGCGGGTAATCTCGGGTAATCTCGGGTAATCTCGGGTAATCACCGGCGCAGCCCCTCGACTGTCTCGCGGGTAATCTCGGGTAATCTCGGGTAATCTCGGGTAATCTCGGGTAATCACCGTCGCAGCCCCTCGACCGTCTCGCGGGTAATCTCGGGTAATCTCGGGTAATCACCGGCGCAGCCCCTCGACCGTCTCGCGGGTAATCTCGGGTAATCTCGGGTAATCTCGGGTAATCACCGGCGCAGCCCCTCGACCGTCTCGCGGGTAACCTCGGGTAATCTCGGGTAATCTCGGGTAATCACCGGCGCAGCCCCTCGACCGTCTCGCGGGTAATCTCGGGTAATCTCGGGTAATCTCGGGTAATCACCGGCGCAGCCCCTCGACCGTCTCGCGGGTAACCTCGGGTAATCTCGGGTAATCTCGGGTAATCACCGGCGCAGCCCCTCGACTGTCTCGCGGGTAATCTCGGGTAATCTCGGGTAATCTCGGGTAATCACCGGCGCAGCCCCTCGACCGTCTCGCGGGTAATCTCGGGTAATCTCGGGTAATCTCGGGTAATCACCGGCGCAGCCCCTCGACCGTCTCGCGGGTAATCTCGGGTAATCTCGGGTAATCTCGGGTAATCACCGGCGCAGCCCCTCGACTGTCTCGCGGGTAATCTCGGGTAATCTCGGGTAATCTCGGGTAATCACCGGCGCAGCCCCTCGACCGTCTCGCGGGTAATCTCGGGTAATCTCGGGTAATCACCGGCGCAGCCCCTCGACCGTCTCGCGGGTAATCTCGGGTAATCTCGGGTAATCTCGGGTCATCACCGGCGCAGCCCCTCGACCGTCTCGCGGGTAATCTCGGGTAATCTCGGGTAATCACCGGCGCAGCCCCTCGACCGTCTCGCGGGTAATCTCGGGTAATCTCGGGTAATCTCGGGTCATCACCGGCGCAGCCCCTCGACCGTCTCGCGGGTAATCTCGGGTAATCTCGGGTAATCACCGGCGCAGCCCCTCGACCGTCTCGCCCTAATGGGCGGGTAATCTCGGGTAATCTCGGGTAATCACCGGCGCAGCCCCTCGACCGTCTCGCGGGTAATCTCGGGTAATCTCGGGTAATCACCGGCGCAGCCCCTCGACCGTCTCGCGGGTAATCTCGGGTAATCTCGGGTAATCTCGGGTAATCACCGGCGCAGCCCCTCGACCGTCTCGCGCGACGGCCGCTCGAACTTTTCGGAGCGGCCGCTCTCTGGCCCGCCGCGGTCGCCCGAGAAGTAGACCTTGCGCTCCTCGTCGCGGTAGCAGCGGTAAAAGACGGAGCGGAAGAAGCCGCGGTCGATCGAGGACTGCGAGAAGATGACCGAGTCCTCCTGGTTGTAGCCCGAGTAGCACATGATCGCCACCGTCGCGTTGATGCCGGCGGGCAGCTCGCGGAAGTGGAGGTACGACATCGAGCGAGTGATGCCGAGCGGCTTTTGCGGGTAGTAGAGCACGTTGGCCATCGTGTCCATCCGCAGCTGGTAGTTGGTGATGTACACGCCCATGGCCTGCTTGCCCATGGCGGACTGGTACGTGTTGCGCGGCGACTGGTTGTGGTCCGGGAAGGGGATGATCGACGCGCAGATGCCGAGGATCATCGAGGGGTGGATCTCGCAGTGCGTGTAGCGGTACATCCGGTTGTCGGCGCGCAGGTCGGAGAGGTTCATCGCGATCATCACCGTCTCCTCCTCCTCGGTGTCGATGTACTCGATGAGCCCGTTGGCGATGCAGTCGGACCAGTTGAAGCGCGACACCTCCTTGTCGCGCAGCTTGTCGATGTGCTCCTTCTTGAGCAGCAGCGACTGGTCCTCGACGATCAGGATCGGGCGGCAGCACCGGCCCGCGTCCGAGAAGAGGCGCAGCTCGCGCGCCTGCGGGGACACGCTTGCGGGCGCTTCGGCGGAGGGTGTACGGCGGAGGGTGTACGGC
The DNA here is from genome assembly GCF_000372725.1 of Emiliania huxleyi CCMP1516. Lineage (NCBI taxonomy): Eukaryota > Haptophyta > Isochrysidales > Noelaerhabdaceae > Emiliania > Emiliania huxleyi. The sequence goes on from NW_005197426.1 coordinate 404,517, forward strand.
CGAGGTGCACGGCCGAGGTGTACGGCGGAGGGCTTGGCGGAGGGCTTGGCGGAGGGCTCGGGGTCGAGGGGAGGGCGCGGCTCTGCGGTCCTGGATGTCGCGCACGATGGACACCTCGGCCGAGATGTCGACGCCGCGCCGCATCGCGCGCAGCGTCTTGACGAGCTGGTCGGGCTGGTGGTGGATGCCTATTGGTGGTTGAGACTGCCCGATGACGAGGAGTGACTGGCAACTAGCAGGCTGGTCGGGGCTGGTGGTTAGATGCCGACCCAGGCGCCGTTGACGAAGACCTTTGTGGCGGCGGGGATGGCGTGAGTCAATCAATCAATTAATTGATTGAGTAATGAAAGAATGAAAGGATGAAGACCTTTGTGGCGGCGGGGATGGCGTGAGTCAATCAATCAATTAATTAAGAATGAAAGGATGAAGTAATGAAAGAATGAAAGGATGAAGACCTTTGTGGCGGCGGGGATGGCGTGAGTCAATCAATTAATTGGTTGATTGAGTAATGAAAGAATGAAAGGATGAAGACCTTTGTGGCGGCGGGGATGGCGGAGGGTTGGATCTCCTCGAGGTTCTCGGTCGCCCACTCCTCGAGGAACTCGAGGATGGGCTCGGGCGCGGAGCCGACCGAGATGTAGGCCATCAGAGAGAGGTTCTTGACCTGCGCACGAGGGGCCGGGGGGCCGGGGGGGGGGGGGGGTCAAGAGGGGGCCCCGGGGTTGCGGAACGAAAAAACGGACCACTGTCTCCTCAAGCCTCGCTAGGCCCGCCTCGG
>NW_005197426.1:407568-410926 GCF_000372725.1 Emiliania huxleyi CCMP1516
GCCGCCCGCCACGGCCACGAGCGGGTGGTCGATTTGCTGATGCAGCACGGGGCGGAGATCAACAAGCAGGGCAACGGCGGCTTTGCCGCGCTGATGCTCGCCGCCAGCCAAGGCCAGCCCGCCATCGTGCTCCGCCTGCTGCGGGCGGGCGCGGACACGGCACTGCGCTGTGAGAACGGCAAGACAGCGCTGCAGTGGGCAAAGGAGAGGGGCCACGCCGAGTGCGTGCGCGCCCTCGAGGAGCATGCGGCGGCGGAGGCGGCGGCCGAGGCAGCGGCGAGGGAGGCGGTGAGAGCGGTGGCAGAGGCGGGAGGAGGCGGGAGGAGGCGAGGTGTGGCTGCGGGGAGCGCGCGGCGGGCGGCGGCGGTGCAGCGCTCACTTCGAGGGCTGCTTCTTCGAGAAGCAGTAGACGGCGTTGTTTGTCATCTTCTCCTGGGCGATGAGGACCTGCGGGGGGCGGGACCGGGAAGGGTCTGGCGTGAGTCAGAGAGGCTTCACGTCGTCTGCGGAGGCGCGACGAGCTCCTTCTCGGAGCCGTTGATGACGAAGTACCCGCCCTGGTCGTACGGGCACTCGCCTGACGCGGCAGGCGGGGGAGGAGGCCCTCACCGACTGCCGCGGAGCCGCGGCCGTCGACAATCTCTGTCCGCGCCCCGCTGCCCCGCCGCTCCCCCGCGCAACACCCGGCGTGCTTCCGGCGCGCACCGAGGTCGGTGAGCTCGCGGTCGTTGGAGTCCTTGAGGATGCAGTAGGTGGAGCGGAGCATGATCGGCACCTGCCCCAGGAAGACCTTGTCCAGCTGCTGCTTCTCCTCGTCCGCCGCGCCGTCCGGGTCGTCCGGGTCCTCGGTGCGCGTGGTCTGCGTGAGGTCCATGTAGAGCGGGGCGGCGTAGGTGAGGTTGCGCAGCCGCGCCTCGTTGGGGAACATCGCCGACGTCGTCTGGTCCGCCTCCACCCACGTCGGCTTGGACAGGTAGATCTGGCCAAACTGAATCCCGTACGAGACGGCGCCGGCCGTCTGCATCGTCGGGTTGTGCTGCTGGTTCGGGACGAGCTCGAGTTTCGGCGACTCGTCGACGATCTCCTGCATCGTGTTCATGATGAACTCATCGAACGAGTCGAGTTGCTGCCGCACCAGCCCCTTCTCGTCAAAGTAGGCGGAGATAACCTCCCACACATCCTCCTGATTGATCTCCTCGCCGGCCTCGTCGTCGGCGCCCATGCCGGCGCCGCCCCGGCCGGCGCGGCGAGCGGGCGCCTAGCGGGTGCCTCTGCCACCGGCGAGCGGCCAGCTGCGCGTCCAGTGCACCGGCGAGGGCCTGGCGAGGCTGCGCCGCGCGCTGGGCTGCAGTGCTGGGGCAGGTGGCAAAGAGAATTTTAGAGCCAGGGTGCCTCAAGGCGATGGAACTCCTTAAAATCCCTAGAAGCCGGGAGAAAAGGGACCGGCAGGCGGCGGCGGCGTCGCAGGACGAGGCAGAAGAGAGCGACGCGACAGAGGAAGAAGTAACAAGGGACAGAACAACGAGAGTGGGACGACCGCGAGGTGGCATGAAGGTTGCAGCGAGAATCGGCGAGAGACTGCGAAGAGAGATAGGAAGAGGCAGACTCCCTAGGGTGGGCGACGGCTAGCGCATCACACACCTCTCCTTAAAATCCCTGTGTGGTGGCGCACACTCACACCACACACACAAACAGGCTCACAAGACACAGCGCGGGCTGCCACCACGAAGAGAGAAAAACGGGAAAAAGAAAAATCCGCGGCGGGCACGTCGCGCCGCATGGTGGCCGCGCTGCGCCGCTCGCCGATGGCGCGCGGTTGATCCACTCCGCGGCGGCGCCATCTCACGCAGCGGGGCGCGTCGCGTCGTCGGCGCCAAAACAGACGCGAGCTCGCGGCGCGGCCGCGGCAGCAAAAACATCAACCGTCTACTTCTCCTCTCGTCTTGTCGCAGGCGCACACGCGCGCGACGTGCGCTCGTGTCGCCGCGTTCGCTCCGCGAAGGACGATTCGAACCGGGAGCCAGTCGGCGCAGCGGCGGCACGCGGCGGCAAAACGCACGACGCTCACCTCATGGAGATGCTGCTGCTTTGGCACCTCCTGATATAATGCTGATTTTTTGCTGAGCGGGGCGGAGGCACCGGGCGGCGGAGGCGGCGGCGGACGACGTCTACTACCTGGCCGTCCCCTGTGGTAGCTTAGCGATCAGGGAGGATCTACCTGTTCGGCCTCGAGGAAGCTGCTGGGGGAGAGAGGGGGGGAGAGAGGAGAGGAGGAGCGGAGCGAGCAGAGAGAGAGGAGAGCCTTTGAGCCTTGGCACCAGCCAGGCAGTTGATTTGGCCCTGGCACCAGCCTTGGCAGTTGAGTTGGCCTTGGCACCAGCCTTGGCGGGCGGGCACGCGGGACATGCACAGGCGCCAAGGGGCGCGGCGCCGACAATCACGGCGGTGATTGCGGCGCAGGTGGGGGGACGGGAAGTCCGTCGGCGTTGCCGGGGGCCCAAGGAAGCGCGAGGGAAAAATTCCGCCGCTGAGGGCGCTCGTGCGGCAATAGCCGGGTGGAGGGGGGAGCGTGCCGGACGGGGCGTCGTCGCGCCGTCCGATGGTCTGCTGCCCCGCGCAGCAACCGTCGGGCGACGACCCGGGGGCCAAAAACCCGGCGACGACGGCGCTCTGGATGGGGCGTGACCTCCTGCCTCCAACCTCCTTCCTTTTTGAGCAGGTGTGACGCCGCGCGAGCGACGCTCCGAGATCGCCCGAGATAGCGCGGCGCGGCCCCGAGATCGCCCGAGATCGCGCGAGATCGCCCGAGATCGCGCGGCGCGGCCCGGGGCGGGGTGGATGGGTTGGGAGCGAGGGGGCGGAAGTGTTCAGTGCGGTAGATGGTCAGCTCGAGGCGCGTGAGCCGGACTTGTGAGCCGGACCACCCCCTCTTGTTCCCTGCGTTGTTGAGCCAGGACTCAACATACTCGGGCTGTCGTCATGCCATGTCCGCCTTGCGTTTGTTTCATTACATCGAAGGTAGGTAGGTAGTAAGGTGAAGAACAGCCAGGCTCGGACTGGACACCAACGCGGTATGGGTGGACGCTGGACAGATGATGACGACACGCACGAGCGACACACAGACACAAACAAGCTCACAAGACACACAGCCAGCTGGCTGCCACACACCCTGAGTCGGCGTACACATAACTCAGGGCCACATCCTCCCTGTCGCCCCCCCCAGCACTCCACGGTGCCAAGGGCACAAACAAGGGCACAACTCAAACAACAGACAACAGGAAGTGACATGTGAGGCTAGAGCAGTTTGCTCCACCTCTAGCAATCTCACCGGCCTGCGAGGCACGGACGAGACCGTGGG
>NW_005197426.1:411026-413508 GCF_000372725.1 Emiliania huxleyi CCMP1516
AACGCAGTATGGAAGAATCAAAGAGACGGAGGAGCAACGAGCGCCCTGGCGTGAGCCGAAGACACTCCCAACTGCGCTCCGTCACCGGTGTCGCGGTCTCCCCCACTGAGGACGATCTGCGGGGGGGAGTCGCGCCGCCGGCATGTATCTGTGCAACTGTGTTTTTGCCTTGTCCCGTTTGATGGAGCAAAGTCACGGGCCGCCCGCGCTTGAAGGCGGTCGCGCCAGGCGCGGGCGGCACTAGTTGCCGGCGATCCGCTTGGGCAGCGCCCACGCTTGCCTCTGGCTAGGTCTCCATAGGTCGCGCGGCCCGAATGCTCGAATTGAACGTCTCGCAAGCTGGCGTCGCTCGCGTAGCTGTGGCAGGGCGATCCTCCCTCCGGATGAGGGAGATCTCTAGCCTCCTAACGAGGTTGCCCTCCGGCTGGCTGTTGCCGACAGCAGTTAACACCTCCGCAAAAAGTTGCGTCGGTCGCGCCACAGGTAGAGACGTTGAGCTCGACAAAGTTTTGGTAGTTGTTTCGGGCCATCAGTCCGACAGGAGAGGGCCAGCGGTCGCCTCCTCGAGCTGCCCATGCCTTCGCCGGTTTGGAGTATCGTCGCCGCCACCACCATGTGCGCCCAGGAAAAGGAGGGCTCCCCACTGAGGACGGTCTGCGGGGGGAGCCGAGTCGCACGGAACGACCTCCTGATGGGATCGCCCCTCCTCGCTGAGGACAATCTGCGGGAGGAAGGGCCCCGCGCGCCACGGTGGTCCCGCCCACATACTCGGCGCGAGTCTCAACCTCCGCAGAGTAGTTCTGAAAAGAGTTGGTCCTCAGGCAGGCCGGGAAACTCGAGCGGGTAGTCTTCAGCATGCTGAGCACATGCCGAGCGAGCAGGGCGGGATGCCCATCGCTCGCTCGCGGAGTGATGTGACCAGCGGCGGCGGCGAGCGATGCAGCCCCCACGACGGCGCTCCCCATGGGATCGACGCGCGCTGCCGCCGTGAAGACGGGCCCCAAGCAGCGGGTCATGTCAGACAGGGCTGCGAACGGGACGTCGGCCGTAGGGTCGCAAAGAGCCCCGACTGTCGCGTACTGCAAGAAGTCGACGGCCTTTGCTTCTGCAGATGGCGCTGGTCCCAAGGGTAGGATCGCCTCAGAGTACCCCAAATCGCCCCACTGCAGATAGAGCTCGGGCACCGGGATTTGGCGGGAGTGCAGAGCCTGGATGCACACACCGTACGGAACGCATCCTCATCCACGTGCACCGTGCTGAAAACGCCGAGGTCGGACAAGGCACCGAGGATGCGGCGCCAAGCCGCGGCCAATACGGCCAGCCGCAAGACGCTGAGCCTGTCAAAGTGGGTGGCCACAGCGGGCTCGGGCTCACTGAAGGGGAGCAGCGCACTGATGGCGACCCACTGCGGAATCTGGACCCACGACGGTTGCATCCCCGGAGGAGGAGGGGGCAGCTGGAGGAAGGCTGGATTGCCCACCACAGACCACGGAATGAAGCGCAGGGTAGAGCCTACCACTGTTGAGTCGACGGGTATCACCAGTGGCTTTGCGGGATCGGGGTGCTGCTCGGCCGGAATGCTGAGCTCGGCGGCAGTGAGGTCCGGCATCGCAGCGCCAGTCGTCTCGTCGAGGGCTACCTCTCGACTCTACTCCCGTGTCACAACAACGAGGCACGAGAGCGTGCACGACAGAGCGACGGCGCAGCGTACCGCCGTCCAGCTAAAAAGCGGCGGCCGACGGTTGCTGCGCAAAGTGATCAGTTCTAAAATAGGTGCCGGGGCCCAACGGATAGATGAATCCGGGGCACCCTCCGCTCGAATCCCTGGCCGGGGGTTCGAGGTGGCCCCCACCCTGGGGCCTCCCATCAAAGGGACTGCGGCAGAAGACGCCCAATCTTGCACAAGTGCAAGAACCATACAGGCAGAAGAGAGCGACGCGACAGAGGAAGAAGTAACAAGGGACAGAACAACGAGAGTGGGACGACCGCGAGGTGGCATGAAGGTTGCAGCGAGAATCGGCGAGAGACTGCGAAGAGAGATAGGAAGAGGCAGACTCCCTAGGGTGGGCGACGGCTACAGTGGGTTGCGGGCATTAAGAAAACGTACCATTAAGAAACCCTACCAAGCGATTTCCGCAAAAATCTAAGAAACCACGGCGCGCCGCAGGCGCGGCCCCGAGAAAAGGCCAGACACGAGTGTGAACGGGAGGCCCAGCTCAAAATTTCTCTTCGCCTGCGGCGCGCGCACTTGTCACTTTCCAAGTCTGCGGTGTTCTGAGTGGATGGAGTGAATGGAGGCAGTGTGTGCGTCTTCCCGTCATCCAGTATCCAGACAGAGAGCCGACTCGGCGGCAGACTCTGGCATCGCCCTCGCGGACCGCAGCTTACCTCTTACCTAAAAAATCCTTCGGGCCGGCGCTCTGGCTTGAGTGCCCCGGCCGGAGCTAAGAAACCACGGCGTGGGGTGGATGAGGGCTGTGGA
>NW_005197426.1:413834-421649 GCF_000372725.1 Emiliania huxleyi CCMP1516
GGCGGCGGCGCGTGCGTCGCGCGCGAAGCCCAAGGCGAAGCCCACGCGAGCCCCAAGGCGAAGGAGTCGCCAAAGGCGCGCATGTTTGCGAACGTCCGGGACGCCGCAGTGCCGGTCGCAGTGCCGAGCGGCGGTCTCCCGGCTCTGCGGGCCACCACGCGGGCGCGCCTCTGGACCTTCCCGGCGCTCGGGCACCGCTTCGGCCCGCCCGAGCAGGTCTGCGCAAGGGCCTGGCCGCCGCGCGTCGGCAGCGGGTCAGCGCTGGTCGACGAGCAGCTGTGGGAGGGGGCGCATGCCGCGGGCTGGCGCCTCCGTGAGAGGTGGTACCCCCCCTCCCTCGAGGCAGCGAGGGTGCTCGTCAGCCCGGCCGGCGAGCCCTTCCGCACGGCTGCCGCTGCGGCCGAGGCCGGCCGCGTGGAGGTCGAGACGGTGGCGGAGGAGGCGGAGGCGGCTGGCGAGGCGGAGGGCGAGGAGGAGGAGGAGGAGGAGGAGGCGGAGGCGGCTGGCTCAGCGGACAGCTCTACCGCCTCGCCGCAACAGACGCCGCTTCCGCCGCACAGGGAGGCTGCACCCGCCGCGCCGCTCGTGACAGAGGCGGAGGGGCTGCGCTTGCACCTCTCCAGCAGCAGCAGTACCGGGTACAGAGGCGTGTGGGAGCAGTACCCTGGAACCTTCGTGGCGCGGCACACGGTGGACGGGAGGCTCTGCCGCCTCGGCAGCTTCGACACGGCGGTGGAGGCGGCGGTGGCGTACGCGAAGGCGGCTGGCGAGGCGGAGGGCGAGGAGGAGGAGGAGGAGGCGGAGGCGGAGGCCGCGGGCTCAGCGGACAACACTACCGCCTCGCCGCCGCCTCCGCCGCCTCCGCCGCACAGGGAGGCTGCACTCGCCGCGCCGCTCGTGACAGAGGCGGAGGGGCTGCGCTTGCACCTCTCGAGCAGCAGCAGCACCGGGTACAAGGGCGTGTGGGAGGGAGGGAGGTACTCCTGCCGCTTTTGCGGCGCTGGCAAGCTGCAGCCTGCCTCCAAGTGCCCCTGCTACGGAGGCCGTTCGCTCGCGGCGGAGGAGGAAGGGGAGGCGGAGGCGGAGCCGGGGGAGGCTGTCGGGGGCCTGCAACTCCACCGGTCCAGCCGCAGCAGGACCGGTTTCAAGGGCGTGATCTGGCAAGACGGCATGGCAAAACGGCCATTCACTGCGCAGCGCTATGAGGGCAAAAGAGCCACCTACCTCGGCTCGTTCGGCACAGCGGTGGAGGCGGCGGTGGCGTACGCGCGCGCGGAGGCGGAGGCGGAGGCGGAGGCGGAGGCGGAGGCGGAGGCGGAGGCGGAGGCGGAGGCGGAGGCGGAGGCGGAGGACCCTTCCCTCCGCTGCGAGGAGGCGCCGGCGGAGCGCCGTTGCAGCAACGTGCTCGACTCCCAGGGCGGCGCGTTTGGGTGCCTGCTGCCCGCGGGCCACGCAGGCGCGCACGAGTTCGCGCAGCCGGCCAAGCGCGCGCGGAAGAGCTCGTGGAAGGCGGCGGAGGGGAGGCGGTCGGAGCCAAAGGGGCAGGGCGGCGTCTCGCGGAACGGGCCGGCGTGGACGGAGCAGGAGGGCGCGCAGCTCATGCAGCTGGTGAGCGTGCACGGCCGCAAGTGGAAGGTCATCGCCGAGTCGATACCCAACCGGACGCACGACGCGCTGAAAAACCGGTACGAGCGGCTTCTCAAGCTGACCGAGAACGGCGGCTCGCGGGCAAACGGGCACGCGGCGAGCGAGTCTGCGGACGGGAAGCAGCACATCCCGCCGGGGGCGATCTTCGTGCCCGCGTCGGCGGATGACATGAACCTGTGAGCTCGGCGAGATGCTCAACGTTCGGGTGTGGGCGTGGACTTTCCTAGCTTGTAGGAGAGTGAGCTTGCTCTCGATCGAGCATTAGATAGCATCTCATCTCACGAGGTCGGCCCACAAAGCCAATCGAGGACCCAAAAGAATCTTAAAAAATACAAGCCTCTCTCAGTACTCTCACAGGGGTGCGGACTGGTGCGGACAGTGGCCTGGCGAGCGTAGAGGCCCCGCCCACCCAGGGTACCCCTCTCGAGGGACCCATTGGGTCTCGCCGGGGCTCTGCTCCAAGAGACCTCGAGAGAGCGTGCGTGTGCCTCTACTCGCCAGGAGCGGACCGGCTTACGGGTACCAAAAGAATTCAACGACCGAAAGAAGAATTTAAACAAAACAACTCTCTCTCACAGCAGACAGGCTCGACACAGGTGCGAACTGGCGCGTGCTAGAAAGAAGAACACCAACTGGCTCCCGACGGCTGCGCGCCGCCCCATCGCTGCTTCAGTAGCGGACCTAGGGATCCTAACCTGCCTCTAGCATCTCTATAAGGGATCCCTAGTCGCTAGTGCCGTATCCCCATGAGTTCAGTCGCGAAGCCCGCTGTTGTGTCTACACAGCGAGACACGATCGCGACGCTCGATTCGTTCCTTCGCTGGCACCTCCACGGCGCTGGCTTCAGCCACGTCTACCTCTACTTTGACGCGCCGGAGACCGAGCCGGACGCGCTTGCGCTCGCACGCGACGAGCGGTGGGGCGGCCGCGTCACCGTTTTTGCTGCTGACGCTGCCTTCCGCCAGCGAGAGGGCTACTCAGCTCTGCCGTCCTTTGACGAGCTCGCACCGAGCGTGGAGACGCACGTGCAGTCGCGTCAGCGGCTCAACTGCGAGCACTGCCTGCGGGCGTGCGCCTCTGCGGGCGTGGACTGGCTGCTGCACGTCGACAGCGACGAGCTGTTTGTGCCGGCGGCGGGGGAGCGCGCGCCGGCTCACTTTGGCCGTTTATCTGCCCGCGGCTGCTGGCAGTTCACCTACCGCAACCTCGAGGCGGTGCCGACCGCTGCGGCGGCGGAGGGCGGCGACTGCTTTGCGCTCGTCGACCACTTCAAGCAGCACGAGGGCTCGCTGCCGGCGGCCGCGCTGGACGGGACGAGCGGCGCGGCGAAGGCGGCGCTGCAGCACTGGCTCGACCGGTCAGTGGCTCGGCTGGGCCGGCCTGCCTGGTACCTCTTCTACTCGAACGGCAAGTCGGCCGTGCGAGTCTCGTCGGCGGGACAGTGCAGCGGCGTGCACGGGTGGGCGAGCGGCGGCGCGGAGGAGTCCACACACCGTGCTGGCGGGGGGTGGCTGACGAACCTGCTGAGGCGGCCGCCGCAGCCCTCCTCCTCGCGCCTCCTCGTCGAGGAAGAGGGGGCCGTGGTGCTGCACTACGCCTGCTGCACGCGAGTGGGCTTCGCGTCCAAGGACTGGCGCGCGCTCGGCTACCTCGACGGCGTGGGAACCTCGTGGGCACGCCGGTGGCAGCGGATGCGCGACAAGGAGGAGAGGACGGGGAGGCTGGGCGAGGGCAGCTTGGGCGAGGGCAGCTTGGGCGAGGGAAGCCTGGGCGAGGAGCACCGCGCTCTGGTCGGTCTCGCTGACTCGGAGCTGCTCGAGCGCCACGTCGAGGCGGGCGTGCTCGTAAAGGACAGCCGGGTGCGGCGGTTCCTGCGCGGCGACGCTTCTTCGCGAGACCCGACCCCGTGCGGCGAGGGCGGCGGCGAGGGCTGCGGCAGTGGCGGAGGCGGAGGTGGAGACGGCAGCGACAGCAGCGACGACGGCAGCGACAGCAGCGACGGCGAGTCGGCCCGGCTGCGAGAGGAGGCGCACGCGCGGGGCGAGGAGGAGGAGGAGGAGGAGGAGGAGAGGAGGAGGAGAGGAGCCTCTTCCGTGAGCCCTTCCCGCACCCTTCCTGCAGGCACACGCAAGGCGCGAGCTGCGGCGGCTCCGCTGGTCCGAGGCGGGCAGCTGTTCCTAGACACTTCGCAGACACTTCGCAGACACTTCGCAGACACCTCGCAGACACCTCGCAGACACTTCCTAGACACCCCCGCTGGTCCGAGGCGGGCAGCTGTCCTTCCCTCGGATAGATGCGACCTCGTCTCGGAAGCTTGCTCGCGCCTCACCCGCAGGCGGGCCGCCGTCTCGCGTCGGAGGGCTACTGTGTCATCGACGGCTTCCTGGGCGCAGAGGCGGCCGCCAAACTCGAGGGGGGGGGGGGGGGCATGGTTGGACGAGGGGGTGGACCAAGGGGGGAGGGGGGGCGGAGGGGGGAGAGACCGCACCCAGCTTGTTCTTCAGCACTTTGAGCGCACGCTTCTCCTTGCCAACCTTCAGCAGCTCCATGGTGCGCTTCTCGTACGGCGCGTAGCCCGCAACCTCGCGCACGATCTCGCGCACAAACGCAACGCGCTTGTTCAGCTTCTGCGGGGGGCGGAGAAGGGCGCGGCGTCGGCGGCCGGTGTGCGGCGCTCTCACGCGCAATGGCGGCGCCGCGGTGCGGCAGCGGTGTGGCCCATGTCGGGAACGCTTGGGCGCCGCCCCCCGTCGTCACGTCCCGCCCTCGCGGGCGCGGCGAGAGGGGCACGGCGCCGACGGGGCGACGCGGGGCAAGGTAGGTCGCACCCCCTTGCGGTACGACGGCTTGGGCTTGAGATCCCGCGAGGTGAGCACGTGGCCCTTGTCCATACCCACAGCCAGGCCCGTCTTCCGCTCACCCTTCGGGTGGCCCGTGAAGCCTGTCAACCGAACCGTGGACATGTCGAGGCGAGTGGCGAGCGGGCGGACAGCGCTTGATTTCTTTTCTCCGTCAGGACTCTCAAGTTCTGTAGGACTCTCAAGTTTCTGTCAGGACTCTCAAGTTTGCTTGTCAGGACTCTCAAGTTTGCGTCAGGACTGCCCCATCAGGACGATTCCGCAGAGGGCGCGCACGGGTCGAAAGGGGGGCTGGGCGTCTATCATTCACTGCTGGTGGGGAGGGGAAGGAGGGTTGCAGTGAAGGAAGGTGGAAGTCTCGTCGGAGGCACTTGTGAGCACTGTGAAGACCGTGCGCCGTCAGGACCCCGCCAGGACTCTGTCAGGACTCTGTCAGGACTCTGTCAGGACTCTGTCAGGACTCTGTCAGGACTCTGTCATCGGCCTTGGTGAGCAGTTTGGCCTTTACACCAATATTCGAATATCTTTGAGAATATAGAGGGTCCCGCGCACTTCCATATTCGAGAATATTCTCGAGAATATAGATGCCCCGGCCGGCTTTTCCCTCAAGAATATACGAGCTTTCCGCAGCCCTTGACCTTGGTGGACCTCGAGTCCAAAGTTATTCTTGAATATTCTTGACGTTGCCGCTGTGCGGCGTCTAAAACGGTCTTGACGAGAGAGCTCGAAACAGCTATTCCCCCCTCAACAGTAGGTTTCGGGTCGATGCCGACTGAAATCTTTAAGTTTTGGAGGTTCTGAGCGGGTTTGGGAGCGACTTTTGGTCTCCGTCGATATACGCGAGGTCAAAATATTCTCAATATTCGAGAATATTCTTGAGAATATAGAGGGCCCAGAGAGAATATGATGCAAAGAATGTAGATAGCCTTTGCAGAGAAAAGCGTGTAAAGGCTAATGAGCAGTCACATCCGTGCTCCCCGCCATCTCCATCGCCTGGGTCTGCGAATGCTTATCAGCCACGAAAGGAGAGCGTGGCCGAGGGCTGCATAGACTCGATCGCAAGATCCCAGAAAGGCACCTCCGCCTCTGGACAGGGTGGCCCGCACTAATCGACCCCTGTTAAGTGACTCGTTCGCTAACCACCCACTGTGATTTTGTGTGAGCTCTGTGTCTTGCTTCGCCAACAACATACCTACACACTCACGGTGTTGTGTGAGTGACACACACACACACACACACACACACACACACACACACACACACTCACGGTGTTGTGCAATGAGTTTTTGTACTGTTATATGATTCATAGTAAAGCAACAAACTCTCCGTGGCGCTTCCCACCCTTCGGGTCGCGCTCGAGCGGGGCATGCCAGTCGATTTCTTCGGCGACTACCTTTACCACAAGGCCCACCACCGGCGGCCCCACGACGGCGTCCTCGCCGCCTGGGCGGACGCGATGCGCGCCCCGGCCAACGCGCCGGTCGTGCACGGTGACAAGGAGAAACCAGAGCTCACCCGGCAGTACAACGAGGGGTACAAGGTCGACCTCGCGGAACCCCACGCTGGCCCGGGAGGATGCGATGATGCAATTAATTTCCTGCGGCCAGGTTGCTACTCCGAGACGTCGGATAAGCACCAACGGCCAATGCACGAGGGGGTGTCGGTGGAGACTTGTTCACACCGGTATGCCTTGCCCTTTTGGTGCTTCTAAGTAGATGGCTATGCTCTTAGTAGACTGTGGATGTGTTCACAGTCATGTGTGGAATTTCGGCGTCCGCCGAAATTCCTTTGTCCGCGGCGTCTTTTAGGCCGACGGACTTTTAGAGTCTTGTACAGCAGTGGCGGTCCGCTCACTGCGGTTTCTCTTGCTGCCGGCTGTCCACCGTTATCTTTAAATTCTTTCTGGCGCGTGTTGAGGCGGCGCTGCAGTAGCACCCCTAGTCTGAAAACAAAAAGAAGCTCGATAGGGCATAACATAAACAACAGGTAGCGGTGGTAGTGCTGCTTCATTCGCTGTGGTACTACCTCTCCCATACCGCCTTTCACAAGGTGCCGGGCCTCTTCTTCGTGCACAAGTTCCACCGTTGGTTCAGGGGCAAGTCAGTCTCGCCATCTACCGCCCTCGCCGTGTCGCCGCTCGAGTTCATCTTCGCGTTTGGCCCCGGGCTGGTTCTGCTCAAGCCCTCGCGGGCCACCCTGCAGGCGTCATTGGTTGTCGTGATGGGCCACAACCTCCTGATGCACTTTCCGCCTGTGGAGGAGGCGTCCCGGTGGCTGCCTCGCGTCCTTGTCCGCACGGCGGACCACCTCTCGCACCACAAGCACCCAGGGGACAAGCTTTCGGGCCACACGCTGTCGTACGACTACATTGGCGAGCTCCTGCAGCTGAAAAGACTCCTTCCCAACCGGGTCGGTGGCCCTTTCTCGTGCGCTAATGCGGACTGCATCGTCAGCGGTGCTTGCCGACAGCCAAGGCGCAGCCTGTGACTGGCGATTTCAACCACCTGCGGTGGGCCATTTTTTCGCGCATCGCACGGCACATGAGCTTGGGCTTCGCATGTGCGATCACCCGAGTTCTCTCCTGTCTCGGCCTGTCGAGCTCAACTATTGAGCATGCTTTCCAGGAGTACCGCTAGACTATGTTCGCAGATTGTGCAGGTGTCTGTTCAGATGTAGGTAATGTACGTTGTATGTTTAGAGAGAGAGAGAGAGAGAGAGAGAGAGAGAGAGAGAGAGAGAGAGAGGTTATTAGCAATACTAACTATACCCGATACCAAACAACTCTATGTTCAGAGGTGGCATATTACTATAAACATTCTTGCATTTTTGCTCCCGGCTAAGGGAGCAAGCAAGCCCACTCAACCCCAAGTACTCACCATTCTTACAGTGGTGTAGCTTGTGCAGAGGCTGCAGCCTCTGCTGGGGCGGAATGCGCGGGGTTTTCGGCGCGATGCCCTCGGCGAGTACACGCTACTGCTGTGCCGCACGCTCTCCTGCGCGCGCGTGACGTGTGGGACGCGTGCGCTGCGCTCAAACGTCGCGATTTGGCGATAGGCGCTCGAGCCGGCGCACAGCGGGCGGGTGCGCCGCGCAGGGGGGGTCGGAGGGGTGCGAGAGGGGGCGTGGGTCGGGCGCGCACCGGCCGGCTCCGGGAGCGGCCGTCACGTCGAGGAGGGGGGCTGTCGGCGGCTCGAGCGCCGAGGCGTGCCACTCTGCTTCGCCGCCGACAGCCCCTCTTCCGAGCCGGCGCGTGGCGACGAGCCGCGGCCAGTGTCGCTGGTTCCTTTGGCGGCGCAGCGTGTATCCCCCC
>NW_005197426.1:421749-454747 GCF_000372725.1 Emiliania huxleyi CCMP1516
CCTGACGGCGCACCCCGCGCAGACCGGCGCTCCGGGGACAGAAGGAAGCAGCGACCGCGCGCGCGGTCGCTGCTCCGGCCCCTTCCGTCGCGCGCGCCGCGCGCGCGTTGCGCCGCTGCCGCCGCGCCCCCCTCGCCGTCTGTTTCCCGCCGTACTCGAGTATGGTGTGCGGTGCGCGCGCACGCGCAGCGCACACAGCAGCACCTCCCCACACCCCACCCACCCCGTCGCGCCGCCGCCGCCGCCCCCGCCGCCCGCCGCCGCCCCCGCTGTAGCGTTTGGGGGCGACTGGCGACGGCAAAAATGCAAGCCCCGCCCCTGGCCACTGTATTAATAGCAAATCGTCATTTCATAGAAACATAAATGCGCCTTGCGTGGGGGCGTACCGCCTCTGTGAGCTCACACAGCTCACAGCTCACTCCTCATTCCAGCGATTACTGCTTCTGCTACCTGGCGAGCGATCACCGAGCGAGATAGTAGGAAAAAGGATTTTACAACCAAACTCCCTCGCACGACACTAGGAATCCTAGAGGCAGCACGGGACTGGCGCGCACTGGCACTAACACAGCAAAAAGAATTTTACGGCCAAACTCGGCGCCCTCAGCGCTCCGGACCAGTGATACGGCCGGTGACCCAGTGTGCCTCGTGTCGGCTCCGAGCCAATCGTGTGCAGCGTGTGTGTGCGTGTGGGCCCGTCCTCCATGCTTGGAGGTGTGTAAGACTGACTGACTGATTCGGCGCCCACTGCCCCCCTGCCACGCCCTCTGCGACAGGCCCTCTGCTGCGCTAGGGGGTGGACAGCGTCCTAATCTAAAATCTGAGGATTCAGGATTGATTAGCTTCAGTGGGGCTAAAGTGAGTTTATGGATGTGTGAGAACGGTACGGGACGCGAGGAGGCACGCGGACCGACTCGTCGGTGACTCTGCTGCACGCCGTTTCAGAATTTTTCTCAGCGTGAGCGAGACGTGGAAGAGTGCCACCGTCGGGTAGGACGGGTCGGCCCGGAGCATCAGAGTAGCCGTCGTGGTCGCGGCGAGCAGCGCCGGCCACTCCGGCGCCGCGTCCGCAACATGGGAGCATGTCCACCGCCACTTCGCGGTCGCAGCGCTGTTGTCGCCAGAAACGCCGCCTATCCCTCTGGCGGGCCAAAGATCGCCTCGCATGTCGATTTTGACTCGACGGGCGCATGGAGGCATCACGTCTCCATGCGCCCGTCAACCTATTAATACATGCGGGGCGCGCGCGCTAAGACAGTGATGCGGAACCCAAAGCCTTCCGGTTCTTCTTCCGGTGGTGCCGCCGCGCCACTCAATCCCAGCAGCTCTTCGCGCGACACTGCATTCTGCGACGGCGCCACCATCTGTTCTGAGCTCGAGTAGCCCTGAACTGCGGCGCTCAGCTCCGCCTGACTCGCCTCAAGCGCAGCGACACCCGTCACGACGCAGTCCTTGCACTTCCTCTCGTGCGCGGCCTTGCGCATCTGCGACTTTGAGAAGCTGTCCGGAGGCTTCACCTCGCCGCATGCCGCGCACGGTGGCCGAGACTGGCTGTTCTTCCGGTGCATGATCGAGAGGAGCGGGGAGGAGAGATACCTTAATTCCTTTTTACACACCGCTCACCGGCGCCCGCGCCCGGGAGATGATGCACACTTGGGAAGGGACTTTCACCTTTCTTCTCGGGTGTCGCGATGCACCCCGCGCGAAAGAGAGAATTTTGCCACGCAGAAAATAGTTCCCCGTCGTTGCACAGGCGCTGCAGCGTGTGGAGGCGACGGAGGCAGGCGGCGTTTTTCTTTTTCATTCTCCCTTACAAGTCCGCCGAATTTAAGATTTTAGAGGCCGGCCGCAGGCCGGCGATTTTCAGATTTTAGACCAAGATTTTAGAGCTCTGGGGTGCATTTTAAGATTTTAGCTGTCCGTTCACACATTTTCAAGATTTTAAGGCTGACGGACTCCCCGCCTTCAAATCTTAAATTCGGCTGACCTGTAAGAAAAGAGAGTGGAGTGCTGGGGGGGGCGACAGGGAGGATGTGGCCTTGAGTTATGTGTTTGCCGACTCAGGGTGTGTGGCAGCCAGCTGGCTGTGTGTCTTGTGAGCTTGTTTGTGTCTGTGTGTCGCTCGTGCGTGTCGTCATCATCTGTCCAGCGTCCACCCATACCGCGTTGGTGTCCAGTCCGAGCCTGGCTGTTCTTCACCTTACTACCTACCTACCTAGAGTGAGTGGGCTTCGTCCCTGCTCTACACAACATGCACAGCATTGGCCTTTCTGCCTCTTTCCGACGTCAAAATCTTTCTCTGTACTCGGTGGGGTCTCTGCGAAGTCATCAAACACAAAAGCAGTGCGCTGTGCGGCAGATGCTGTCACCGAAAGGTGAGCCGGACGTTTCCGAGCTCGCCAAAGCAGGCCACGATGTCGTCGCCCACGGCGAAGGCCTTGGTCTTGGAGCAGGCGCCCGTGATGACGGTCTGCCCCGGCCTCAGCCGCTCGCCGCGCGACGGGAGGTGGTTGGCGAGCCAGGTGAGGCTGGCGAGGGGGGAGCCGAGCGGGACGAGGGAGGCGGCGCCAGAGGCAACCTGCGTCCCATTGATCGAGATCGTCGTCTCTACCGCCGCGAGCGCTTTTGCAGAGGGACAGCCGGCGCAGCCCACCCGCCAGCCTCGCCCGCGCACCACTGCCCCGGCGCTCTGTGCGTCGGCCGACTTTTCCAGCGCCGTCGGCTTCTCGAGCGCGTACCGCGAGCCGCAAGCCTCGATGGCGAGGAACACCTCGCCGACGGCCGCCCACACGTCCGCCTCTGAGAGCGGGAAGCAGGTCGAGGCGGGCACAGGAGTCGACCTCATGACAAAGCCAACCTCCGCCTCGACGTTGCTGTAGTTGCAGCGCGCCCGCGGCAGCGACACGCCCTCCGCCACGACGCCAAACTCGGGGCTGGCGACACCGGGCGGCGGCCCGAGCAGCAAACCCGGGAGCGCAGGCACCGGCTCGCCGCTCGGAAGCGCCGCCACGCCGGTGCCGCCCATCTTGTAGCCCACGACGCCGCCCACAGAGCCGATCGACGGGTGCTCCCGCAGCGCCTCGTGCACCGCGTACACAGAGGCGACGTCGGGCGGCGTGAAGTGGTCGCCTCGCTCAGTGATGGTCTCGCCGGTGAGCCAGGCTCGGGCGAGGCGGTCGGCGCAGGCCGCGGGGCTGAAGGACGTCGTCGATGACATATGTGCGTCAAGGCTGGCGTGTTGACCACGTAGGCCGTCGACCCGCCCCCTCCCGGAGGTCTGGGCAGAGGTCTCCCGGAGAGATGGGCGACGCACGAACCCGAGGCACAGCGCGCACCCCTGCTGCGCCGAATTCTTCTGCTTTCATAAAAAGGAAGAAATTCCTCACTGCGATGTTCGTAAAAGCTAGCACTGAATGTTCGTAAGAGGGAAAAGATTTGCCAACAACAAACCTAAAACAAAACTCAAACAGAAGAAATCGATGCTGTACCCCTCCTCCCGCCGCAGGCACTCCTGCCACTCTGAGGGGCACAGCCAGGTCCCGCTCTGAGGCGGCGCCACTCATGCGGCGTCGGCTCCTGTGTCTTCTCCTCCTCGCGGCGCCGCCTGCTCGCGCGTGCACCACCATTCTTGCAGGCCGCGGCGCCACCGCCGACGGCTCCACCCTGCTCTTGCACACCGACGACGGCGGCGACCTCGACTTTCGGCTCGGCCGCACGCACCCGCGGGACGTGAGGAAGCCTTGGCCAGTGCTGCGCAAGCGGCCGCAGTACCCTCGCGAGGTGTCTGATCGCTCTCCCACATATTCGCCAGACAGCCTCGACGCGACTCTGCCCGCCGACCTCCTCGACCGCTGGCGATCGGCCGAGTGGGCTGCCAACCAGACGATCGGAAAGCTCGTGCTCGACCCGTCAATAGCGGTGCTGCTTGGCGTTGACCCAGACACAACGCGAACCTTTGGTGCCCTCGAGGGCGCGTATGCCATCGTCAATGAAAAGCAGGTGGCCATCGTCGAGAGCACCTGCGAGGTGCCTCCATTCATGTGGTCGCCCGCCCGCCCGCCCGCGACGCCGGGCCGGCCGCACGCGACGCGGCGCGACGGCGCGCTCTGGGACATGGGCGCTCTCACGCAGGTGGCGCTAGCGCTCTGCGCCACCGCTCGCTGCGCCGTCGACCTGATGGGCCACCTGGCGGTGCGGGACGGCTTCTACGGCGAGGACGGCTCCGACGCGGCAAAGCCGTTCGGAGGCGAGAACGTTATGGTGGCCGACCCCGAGGAGGGTTGGATGCTCGAGGTGTCGACTCTACCTCCCGACGTTGCCGCGGGCGCGGGGGTCGAGGGCGCGGACGGCGGCTACTCTGCCGCGTGGCGGCGGATGACATGTCCATGACACGTCCAAGGGCATGTCTCGTAGGCGCGGACGGCGGCTACTCTGCCGTGTGGGTGGCCAAGCGTGTGCCTGACGGCCACTTTGCGATGGTTGCGAACCGCTTCACGATCCGCGACGTGGTCGAGGTGACTCCGGACGAGAGCACGCGGAGCACGCTCGCTTGCCGCGGGGAGGAGGTCCGCCACTCGTCCAACCTCTTCGCCCTCGCCGAGCACATCGAGAGGCACTCCCTCAACCCGATGCCCTTCGAGAGCCTGCCCGCGGGCGCGCGCAAGCTCGAGGGCGGCGGGCTGCGCGTCACCGATTGGGCGAGGACTTTTGGCTTCTTCGTCCGGCCCGACTACGCCTCGTACACAAACGGCCGCATCTGGCGCGTCCTCTCCGTGCTCGCTCCGCAGGGAGAGTGGCGCTGGCCGGCGGCGACTCCCCTCGCCAACGAGTACGCTTGGTCGCACGAGCCCTCCCGCCCGCTGACGGCCGCCGACATCCTCGCCCTCGCGCGCGACGTCTACAGAGACGTCGCCGCGCCGGGGCTCGACGTCACCCGCGGCCTGGCTTCTGGACCGCACGGCGACCCCTCGCGGTACGACGATCCGCAGTACGGCACGCCCGGCGGGGGTGGTGGCGGCCCCTTCCCGCGCGCAATCTCCATCTTCCGGACCTCCTACTCGCACCTCATCGAGCTGGGCCGCCGCGGCGGGCGGCTCGCCGGCGCGCGAGTGTGGCTCTCGCAGGGCGCCCCGCATGCCGCCGTCTACACGCCCGTCCACGTGCAGCCCGCCGCCGCCGACGCGGGGGGGAGCGTCGCCGACATGCCTGCGAGCCTGACGAGCGGGTCGCTCCACAGAGCCGATGCGCTCGACGGCGCGCCCGCGAGCACCTCCGTCTTTTGGCGGACGACGCTGCTGAACAACTGGGCGCGCGCCGTCGGCTACGACTTCGCCTGGGGCTTGATCGAGGCCGCGCAGAGGGAAGTGGAGGCTGCGACGAGGGCTGCGGCCGACCGGGCGGAGGAGGCGGCGGCGGCAGCCGGCAGCGAGGTGGAGGCGGCCAGGCTTCTCGCGGAGGCCGACAGCGCCGCTGCAGCGCTCAGCGCGCAGCGCCACCACGACCTGATCGCTGCGCTGATGACGCGGCTGCACGACGGCTACCTGATCGAGCCCCACGCGCCAAAGCTGCAGCTGACCAAGCTGTGGTACCCGAGCTGGTGGCTCGAGCGAGTCGGCTTCTACACCCAGGAGGCGGAGGCCATGCCGCCGCGAGAGGGATTGCCCCAGCGCACGAAGGAGGAGGCGCGCCCGCGCGACAGCTACCGAGCCGAGTGGCCCAAACGTGCCGCGCCCACCACCAATTTGGCGGTGTCGCCGGTGCAGAGATCGCCTGGCAGGCCCGCAGCAGCGGCAGCCGCATCAGGCTTGCCGGCGCTGACGGTGCTCGTCGCGCTGGCCTTCGCGCTCGGCACTCTTGTGGGCTCCAACATGCATCGCCGGCTCACCCCGGTCGGCAGCTTGGGTGAGCCGCTTGTGCGCGCCGAGGCCGAGGTTAGGGTGGGATTTGGAGCAGTTGATTAGTTTGTGCGTACCGCGAGTATGGCGAGGCAAGTTGTGATCGCCGGATCGTTATCGGCGTGTGAGGTTCTCGCGGTCGCGATCGCCTCGTGGCCAACGCCAGTTTAGCCACTGTTAGAGTAGTCGCCGAGCTCGAGAGCAGCGAGCGTGGTTAGCACTGGGTTAGCATATATTTAGTTTTAGAGGCAGCGGGTTGGTCAACTTGTTCGACGGATTGGCTCCGTCTTCGGATACCCATCACTGAGCCGACGATGCTACGGGTAGCCCCAGGGTGGCGCCCACCCCCATACCCTCGGGCACTTGCCTGCGCCCTCGCGCGCTAGCCCACGCCCTGCCCCACAAGATCTCACTCCATCCCGGCCTGCGCGGCATACCTCGGCACCCCCTTGCACGGAATTTCAAAACGCCCAGGTACCCTGCTCAGACCGGCGAAGCGCCACACAGTGCCACGCAGTTCGCAGTGCCGCACAGCGTGCGGCGTGCGCGCGGGCGCGCGCGCGCGGGCGTGCGCGGGCAACCTACGCGCAGGCGCAGGCAAGTGCCCGACCGAGGCGCGGGCGCGCGCGGGCGGGCGCGGGCGGGGCGCGGCGCGGGCGCGACATCGGCATGTGGATGCTGGGCACAAGAAGGGTGATCTCCGTCGCGGAAGAGCAGGCAGACATGACAGTCAATCAAGCCCTGACGAGGTGTGTAAAGAAAGTGAGTCTATCGGTAAGCGCGGGTTAGCGCGGGTTAGTGCTCACTAACCCGGCACGGGTCAGCACGGGTCAGAATGGGTTACCATAACACGGCACTAACCCAGCACTAACCCGGCACTAACCCATGCGGCTGGGGGGCATACGTCAGCATGGGTTATGGTGAGAGATGGGCCCAGGTAGGAGGCTCCACGCCACCTGACTCGCGTCGTGCCACCTGACTCTCGCCTGGAGAGGCCTCTTAGCCGAGGCACACGTGGCAATCGCCACGTGCGCCAACAGGGATTTCGGCCATTTTAGAGCCTTTTGCACAAAAATGCAGGTGGCTTTAGCCACTTGCTCCATGAGCAAAACAGTGCAAAAAGCACCTGGAGCAGATGGCTTACGCCGCCTGTGGACATGGGCAAAACAGTGCAAAAAGCACCTGGAGCAGATGGCTTACGCCGCCTGTGGACATGGGCAAAACAGTGCAAAAAGCACCTGGAGCAGACGGCTTACGCCGCCTGTGGCCATGGGCAAAACAGTGCAAAAAGCACCTGGAGTAGATTCCAAACGCCGCCTGTGGCCATGTGATGCGCTCGGGTGGCGCCAAGGGCTTCGGCCCCCTCCAAGCCACCTGCCCCGCCCCCCTCGCCACACGTGGAGGGCTGGAGCACGTGCGCCACCTGGGCCTGGGCAGGTGGCAACAGGTGGCTTCAGCCCCCTCCAAGCCACCTGCCCCCCCTCCCTCGCCACACGAGGAGGGCTGGAGCACGTGCGCCACCTGGGCCTGGGCAGGTGGCTCCAGGTGGCTTCGGCCCCTCCAAGCCACCTGCCCCGCCCCCCTCGCCACACGTGGAGGGCTGGAGCACGTGCGCCACCTGGGCCTGATGGGTGGGCAGGTGGCGCCAGGTGGCTTCGGCCCCTCCAAGCCACCTGCATGCCCCCCCTCGCCACACCTGGAGGGCCGGAGCACGTGCGCCACCTGGCGCAAGTTTGAATTCGGAAACGGAAAATCCGAGCCACGGAAGGGCTGGCCTGCCAAACGCGAGCCTCCCCGCTCCTCCCCGCGCTGCAAACTGGGACTGTGGGGTGTGTGAAAGAGGGCCTGCGGCGGTCATCGGCGGCTACAATCAATGTCCGGCGTCGACATAAGCCTGGGGCTTCAACCCGGCCCGCGCGGGCGTTTGGTGTGGCTGCAAACGCCGCAGGAGCCGGTGGCTGCGCTGCTCACGCGCCGTTGCTGCCGACGCTGAGCAGTCTGACTCGCCAATGAGAAGACTGCCCGATAATACGCCATCACTCGATCCCCGATAAACCAGGCCATGCAGAGCTTTGTCGGCCTCGTCGACGTCGTGTGCTGGCTGCGCGGTAGAGTTGCGAGAGTGGATTGTGGAGGCGCGGCGGGGGCGGCTCGTGGTGCCGAGGCGGTGTATAGTACATTCCTATTCAAAAGAACACGCACGATGAAATTCCCGAAGTGACGCCCAGGTGGCGCACGTGCTCCAGCCCTCCAGGTGTGGCGAGGGGGGGCATGCAGGTGGCTTAGAGGGGCCGAAGCCACCTGGAGCCACCTGCCCGGGCCCAGGTGGCGCACGTGCTCCAGCCCTCCAGGCAGGTGTGGCGAGGGGGGCAGGTGGCTTGGAGGGGGGCGAAGCCACCTGGCGCCACCCGAGCGGTCACATGGCCACAGGCGGCGTTTGGAATCTACTCCAGGTGCTTTTTGCACTGTTTGCCCATGGCCACAGGCGGCGTAAGCCATCTGCTCCAGGTGCTTTTTGCACTGTTTTGCCCATGTCCACAGGCGGCGTAAGCCATCTGCTCCAGGTGCTTTTTGCACTGTTTTGCCCATGTCCACAGGCGGCGTAAGCCATCTGCTCCAGGTGCTTTTTGGACTGTTTTGCTCATGGAGCAAGTGGCTAAAGCCACCTGCATTTTGTGCAAAAAGCTGCAAAGGACTCGTGGAGGCACGTGGCGCTTTCCGCGTGTGTCTCGTGCAAAATCCGGCATTTTGTGGCTTTCAGGTGGCACGACGCGATTCAGGTGGCGTGGAGCCTCCTACCTGGGCCCATCTATGGTTATGGTAACCCGAGACTAACCCGGCGCTAACCCGGGTTAGTCGAGGGCATACGTTAGGATGGGTTAGTGCCGGGTTAGTGCCGGGTTAGTGCCGGGTTAGCGTCGGGTTATGGTAACCCGTTCTAACCCGTGCTGACCCGTGCTGGGTTAGTGCGGCTTAACCCGTGTGGAACCCGCGCTAACCAGCGCTTACCGATACTGTAGACTCACAAGAAAAAACTCTGCTAGCCTGCTTCGCCTGGCAGTGCTTGCCACTGTCTCCTCGAAGCGTCAGCATGGCCACTCTGCTCCTCCTCAGCACTGCTTACTCCCTCCACCCTCTCTCACACCGTGCCCCGCGTGCGCGCTGCTGCCGAGCGGACACCCTCTGCTCGTCGGCCGCCAGCCTGCCGCCACCGCTTCGGGACGCCGACGCGTTTGCGCGCGGCGTCCTCGACTGCGACGCGACTGCTTGGTGGCGGCAAGACTCGCAGCGGCTGCAGATTCTGGTGCCTCTCGCCGACGGCGTCTCCTTCAAAAGAGATGTGTCCGTCGACGTCTCGCGCAGACGGCTCACGCTCCGCGTGGCCGACAGCGACGTGGCGGTGGGCGAGCTGTGGCACGAAGTAAATGTGGACGCGTCGGACTGGTTCGTGGACGATGCGCCTGACTTTGGCGACGCGCGCTTCCTGGTGGTCGAGCTTCAGAAGCGCGAGAGCTTCGTCGACTGGGCGGCTCCGCTCAAGCCGGCGGGTGGGGGCAGCGGAGAGGAGGGTCGGAGGAGCCTCATCATCGGCGGCAAGGGCGAGGCGCAGAAGCAGGCTCCCACTCGCAATGTAGCACTCTCCTTTTTTTTCCCTCACCCGCGACTCGCCTCTCTCTCTCTTCCAGGCGACGGCGGTGCAACTCGCCTCGTACCAGCTCCTGCAGAAGCTACCCAGCGCAGTGCGGGGCGACGTGTACGCGCGCGAGGCGGCCAGCAGCGAGACGCTCTACTTTCTCGGAAAGGTCATCGCAGAGGCGACCGACGCGGCGCTCGCCCTAACGGCGCAGGAGGCGAGATGCTAGCCGAGAGATGGCCGAGGTGTAGCCGAGATGCAGCCGGGATTTAGTCCGCGCGGCGCAGGAAAGCGCCTCGAGCGCACTCACGCCTCCACTGCAGCAGCCTCTGCAGCCACTGCAACCTCTGCAGCCACCGCAGCCTCACACCATGAGCCCCGCCGCCTGCGGTGCCCCTCCACCTTGTCCGCACCGGCAAGGAGCTCGCGCGCCTCCTCCAGGACCCTTCCAGGACCCTTCCAGGACCCTTCCAGGACCCTTCCAGGACCCTTCCCGCAGGTGCTCGTCAAAGAGCACGCGCGACTCTACCTGCCGTCCGTCTTCAGGACCCTCGCTGACGAGGCGAGGCAGACCCTTCCTAGACACTTCCTAGACACTCCTAGACACTCCTAGACACTTCCTAGACTCTTCCTAGACACTTCCTAGACTCTTCCCTGACGAGGCGCCGCTCCGCCTCGCGCCTTGACACGGCCGTCACACACGCACACGCACACACACACACACACACACCACGCACGCACACACACACACCAGGCACGCACGCACCCTCGCAGGAGATGGAGCTGTGGCTCGCGCCGGGCAACTCGGAGCTGCGCGTTGCTCAAAACGAGATCCCGCTCCACCGCTGGCGCCGCGTCGACGGGGCCGAGGGCGTGCCGGCAGCGGGCGCGTGCGGCTTCGAGCCGGAGACGGGCCCGCGTGAGGGCTGCGGCGTGCCGCAGGACATGCAGGGGAAGCCATTCGCGGTCCGGCGGGACGGAGCGGGGAGGCCTCTCGCAGCGCCGTTCGAGGCACCGCGCCCGAGTGAGTCCTCCCCGCCCTCCTGCCACTCACACCGCCCACTTCTGGCCCACGTCTCGCGCGCAGGCGAAGCTGATGGCGCCGGACGAGGTGCCAGGCGCATATGAGGCATGGCTGAGGAGCCAGTGAAGATACGTGCGCGTTCGGGTGCGCACCGTTTCGCGCGCCGTTGCACACCCCCTTGTGCATGTTGCAATTGGTATTTTGTTTACCCCATTTTTCAGATAACTCGTTTTCAGATAGCGCGTCGTTCGGTAACCGCGGTAAGTCGAAACGAGACACACATAGAGCGTAACACTCTAAAGCCGTAACACGTACCTTCAGAGCAGCGTGTGCGAACTCGCGAGCGGTCGGATCCTTCGGCGATCGCGTCCCCCCTCGCCTGCCTCCCACATACGCGCACGCACTGACATACAGCAGGGTGTGTGTGTGAACACACCACACAAGTCGAAACGAGTTGTCGCGCGCAACGTCAAAATCGCATTCAAGTCGCTGACACTGTTGCGAGAGAGTTTCTCTCGCTCGTTGCGTCACTCTCGCGCGCGAGCGGTTTGATCGCTCGGGCAGTGTGAGGGCATCTCCTCGCCAACCTTTGCAACAACCTCACCCCCCGGAGGTGAAGCCCCCTCCCGCCCCACCGCTCCGCTGCCGCGCCGCGCCCAGCGGCCTAGTCCCACGCCTCGTCGCCGTACGCGTTCCTGCGCGCGCGGCGCGGCGAGGCGCCCTCCGAAGCCGCCGATGTCCGCCCCTGCGCCGCCACCGCCCGCTCCCGCAGCCCAACCCATGCGGACGAGGAGGCGGAAGGGTCGCGGCCGGCGGCGGCGCGCGCGCGGACATCGGCCCACGAGGAGGAGTCGCCTACCGACGGGCACACGATGACGTCTCCCGGACATGTCCCGGACATGTCCCGGACATGTCCCGGACATGTCCCTCGGTCGTGCCGACCTCTCTCCGGCTGCGCGCCGCACTCCGCCTCGTCGCCTCGCCGCTGCGCCCCTTCCCGCCTGCCGTCGCTGGGCCTCGGCTCTCCCAGCCGGAAGGCGCGCCCCTCCGCATCCTCCCTCGCCGTCCGCTGCTGCCTCCGAATCTCGTCCCACCCGCCCTCCCCCAGCCGGCCTCCCTCGCCGCCCTCGCCACCCTCCCCTCCGCCCTCCGCCGCCGCCTCGGCGACGCCCTCGCCGACTCCGTCCGCGCTGCCGCCGCGCCGCCGCACCGCCTCCCCCGGCAGCGCGGAGGGAAGCTCGAGCAGGTTCGCCCTCAGCAGGCTCAGCGCCTCCGCCCCGCCGCCCTCTCCTCCGCCCTCTCCTCCGCCCTCCGTCCCGCCCTGCTGCTGCCCGCCCTGCTGCTGCGAGAGGCTGGCGGCGAGGTTGCGGTGGATGGTGCGCACCGCCTGCCGTCCGCCCAGCTGCAGGATCCGCTCCGCCTAGGACCGGCCCCGAGAGGAAGGTGGGCGAGCTTCCCGCGAGCACCTCACCTCCCTCCCTCTCCCTCCGCCCCTCTCCTCTCTCTTCTCTCCTCGCCTGCTCGGCGAGTGGCGACGAGTCCCCGCTCGAGCGAGCCTCCGCGCCGTGCTGCAGCAGCATAGCCAGCGAAGGTGCGTGCGAGCGGAATGTGGCGAGTCCGTGGCCGACCAGCGCGCCGGTCATCCCGAGCACGATCCGCTGCGGCGTCGGCATCTTGAGCGAGCGACTGAGGAGCGAGCCGGCCAGCCCGCCCCCGAGCGCGGCGATGCCCGCCCCGCGTGACGCACGCCTCTCGCACTCCATTAGAAGCTCGCGCTCACCAGGCGTCGGCTCGTACCTCGCCGCGCGCACCCAGTAGAAGAGGGCCGCGGAAGCCTCTGCTGCCTTGCGGTCGGTGAGCGAGTTGAGCAGCCACGCGGTGCGCTCCTCTTCGCGCAGCGAGGTGCTGCTGTGTCCGTCCGGAGAGCTGAACCCGTCCATCATTGCCGAGCTGCTATGGGCTCACGGCAGCGAGTTGCCCAGGGTCGAGAGGGTGCCGCCAGCCAACTGGACGGCGAACAACGCACAAAAAATGAAACCCGGTGCGCGTTCTGCAGTTAATTAAGGGGAAACCCGGTACACGGAACTAACCCTCGGAGACCCGTGTTATTTTACGGCCCTTTCCCTGCGAACGCGCACCCCCGGGGCTAGGGCTCTCTAGCCCGTAACCCGATCCCGATCATCCGGCCCGCTGGGTGCGCTCCTCAGCTCCCCGGCCCTGGCTGGATGTGAGGTTACCGACTGCACTCCAAGTGCTCCAAGTGCGATGCCGATCATCCGGCCCGCTGGGTGCGCTTCTTAGCTCCCCGGCCCTGGATGTGAGGTTAATGACTGCACTCCAAGTGCTCCAAGTACTGTTGCCTCCCCTTTCTCCCGGCCGGGGTGGGGCGCGCGCGGGGGCGGCGGGTGTGCGGGATGTCTGTGTGTGGGCCCGAGAGCGATGCGTCATGTGTGTGACATGTGTGTGTCCGCCTTGCGTTTGTTTCATAACATCGAAGGCTAGCTAAAAAGACGCGAACCACACGTTGCCACATGACTCACAATTTTGATGTCACAAGCGTCCACGAAGGATGACCCTCCCCTTCGGCCGACATCGTCGCAAAAGAGGGAGCCCCTTTGCGCCGAGCGCTGGTCGTCTCGCGCAGCGACACTGCGGCCTTGGCACCCCGAGTGCTGTGCCTCCGGCACAAGACGATCGTAGCTGCTGCCGTCGCGAGTAGGGCGGCGAGTGGCAAGGCCACCGCCAGGGCGAGCGTGTCGGCTCGAGAGCCAGACGGCACGGAGGCGAGACTCGCATCAGACTGCAGCGGCGATGGAAGCAGTGGTGGTGGCGGCGGCGGCGGCGGCAAGGGTGGTGGTGGTGGAGGCGGACTCGATGGCGACTGTGGCAGAGATGGAGGCGAGGGCCGTGGAGGCGGAGGCGAGGACAGAGGCAGCGAAACAGGCGATGGCGGTCGCTGTGGCGCACGCGAGGGCAGCTGAGGCGGTGCCGAGGGCGGCAGAATCTCCGGCGATGGCTCGGGTGCCGGCGGAGAAGGGGAGGGCGAGGGCGAGGGCGAGGGCGAGGGCGAGGGCGAGGGTGGCGGTGGCGGCGGCAGCGACTGTGGCGGCACATCGACGCACTGCCCCGCGGGCTGTCGGTACCTCGCTGGCGCATCCTGAAGCCACCCGTCAGCCCACGTCGCCGACTCTCGCCGGTAGACTTGCGGCTGCGTCGCCTGGACCACAGCGCCTCCATCTCCCGTCCACGACGTCGGCCAGTCAGAAGGCGGGCTGTTCGGGCAGCTGTAAAGCGAGCGCGGCGTGCTGCCGCTGATGCGCAGCGGTCTCGTGCACGAGTAGTACACAGAGAAGCATGTGCCCGGCTCGGTGCAGCCCACTCCTATCGGCGAGCCCCTGTCCCCAATCTTATCGGTCATAGGGTTGGCGAGATGTAGGGCACATTGCTCGCAGGCCACGTCTGGGATCTCGACGGTGATGTAGAGTGAGTGGTACCCTGACTCGTCGCCGGGCGCAGCCCCGGCAAAAGAGTCGTCGTGCGGGACGTGATCGAGAAGCGTGCACGATTCGTCGTCGTCGCCATCAGCGCTCAGCGAGATGCGCCACGGCGAACCGCGATGGGTGATGCTCTCTTCGATGTGGATGGTGAGCGGTCCCGGAGCGACGGCCGTGACAGAGCCAGAGAAGTCGTCGTGCTGAGCACCGCACGGGCCGTTCTTGATGCCCGTGTCGGGCGAGCGTGCGGTCGGGCAGGCGAAGCGAGAGTGGCCGGCAGCGGAAATTATTATGAGGAGCATGGCGGATGAGTTTTGTGCGCGGCGAGTACACCACGAGCAGTCAGTGGAGCTCGATCTTGTCGCCGTGACCTTCTCGCCGTGCCCGATGGATTGAAGCGTGTCTCCGGAAACTTGCGGGTCCATCACGCTTCCACCGGTCGCCGATATAGTCCTATAGGTTTGGTAAGGTAGGACGGTCCTACCCTGGTGAGGGAAGAAAAATCGCGTTGAACAAAGAAAAATGAAACCCTTCGGGTCACTCCTCATCGCAAACCCCTGTCAGCAGTCCTCCTCCGGGAATGTACGTAAGAGCCACATACATTGAAAATCGGCGGCGGGAGTCGGCACACGTTGATCGTTGTTGCCAAATACCGCATCGGGCGCACATAACTCAGGCTCTGGGGGGAGGCGGGGGCCCTAGATAGAGGGTATCCATGCGGGGGGGAGATGGGGTCCCACGGCCCGCCGCAGGCGCCGATTTTTTGAGTTTTTTTTGCGCGATTTTTCACTTGTTTTGGACATAGCACATAGGAATTCGCCGTACTTGCGGCCATGCTATCACGCCTTGCGACAGCCTGTCGGCGCTGCTGACCGTGCCCTGCTGCACAATTGACCACCTGCATAGCTCGCGGCCTTAGTATCCGCTCGCCTGTGCGGCCGACGGCGCGCCCACACTCCGCCGAGGCCGCTTGAAGGCGCCCGGGCCCGACGGCCGATGCATGGCGTAAACCGGGGGCGGAGCCGCGCCGATCGCGCCGCAGGCGACCGGCGTGGCCGCCACGGCCGCCGCCGCCGTCGCAAAGCCGCTGGCGGCGGCGGCGGCGGCGGGCTCGAAGCAGCTGCTCGACGGGCCGTCGACGCTCTTCAGCCACTCCTGGGCACGCGCCTCGCCGGCCGTGGAGATTGCGATGCATCTTGCCGCCGGCCACGGTGGCGAAGAGGCCCCAATATCATGTACATGTACATGTTACATGTTGTTGTTGTTGTTGTTGTTGTATACACATGTACATGTGTGCATGTGTGTGTATTTTCGAGATCGGCCGTGAGCGGGAGCCGGTGGGCGGCGCAGAAAGAATTCTTATTCGCCGCCCGTGCCGGCACTAACACGGGAACACCAAAAAAGAAAGAAACGCGCGCATGAAAAGCGATCCCACGACAGCGTCGGTGGGGAAGACATGAAGGGTAGAGGGCTGTCCGCAACAGTGGGCTAACGCCTCGGAATGTGGAAGCAGTATGGCTCAGCCATACTGCTTCCACACACATTCCCTGTGCTCGCTCCCACACAGCCATCTTACCTAAGGATGGCTGAGCTCGCTGCAGTGCAGCCATAGCCTTCAGCCCGATGGCGTCAATACACAAAGGGCAGCCATCCTTGGTAGACGGTTGAGGAGCTTCAGAGGGGGATGGGGGGGATAAGGTCCCGGCCGCCGGCGGCGGCCGGCGGGTCGAGGGGGGGGGGGGGTATGGTCTCAGGCGGGCGGCCCTCTCCAGGGGTATGGTCAGGCTGCCTTCCCCTCCCCGGCCCAACGGATAGATGAATCCGGGGCACCCTCCGCTCGAATCCCTGGCTGGGGGTTCGAGGTGGCCCCCACCCTGGGGCCTCCCATCAAAGGGACTGCTGCAGAAGACGCCCAATCTTGCACACGTGCAAGAACCATACAGTTGCTGCCTATTTAATATGAATGGCGCCGTGTAAATTCTTATTTTGTGTGGCGGGGGTGGGCGGGTGCACGGAGCTAAGTGCCTCGCCACCCTCGCAGGAGTCGCTTAGGCGGCTCCCGTGGTGTACCTGTGTTAGTGCCAGTGCGAGCCAGTCCCGTGCCCAGTCCTGTGCCCAGTGTCGTACGAGGGAGTGTTGTTGTAAAACCGTGGTGTACCTGTGTTCGTGCCAGTGCGCGCCAGTCCCGTGCCCAGTGTTGTGCGAGGGAGTTTTGTTGTAAGATTCTTATTTTGTCACTTGGCGACAGCAGGCGGCCGCTGCCGCGGCGCTCGCGTTCCACAAATGCACTCCACCTCCTTCGGCGTCTCGGACAAGCTTCAATCGGAGCTGCAGCGGGCCTGCGGCGGTGCTGCTGTCGGCGGGCTGCAGATCCACATCCGCAACGAGACCTTTGAGCTCGGCGAGACGCTGCCCACGGTGTCGGTGCCCGCGCTGCTCAAGGCTGCGATCACGCCGCTGCTGGACGAGCGGGCGCCGTGCTACCTGCTGCTCTCGCTGCAGAGCGAGTGGGCGCTCGCCAGTTGGGTGCCCGACGCCGCCGGCGTGCGCGACAAGATGCTCTACTCTTCCGGCCGCGAGGCGCTCCGCAAGGCGTTTGCGTCGCTCGGCTCTCTGTCGTACGAGGCGCACTGGGCGGGGAAGGGCGAGGCGGACGTGGAGGCGCTCTTCGCGGCGCCGACCGAGGAGAAGGCCACCCTCGCGCTGATGACAGGCACCGAGAGGATGGCGCTCGAGGACGCCAAAGCAACCGCCGTCGAAGCCGCCTCCGGCAAGGCGGCTAGCCCACCCACCCTCCCCTGAGACTTCGGCCACCCGCCCTCCCCTCAGACTTCGGCCAGACCACCCTCCCCTCAGACTTCGGCCAGACCACCCACCCACCTCCCCTGAGACTTCGGCTAGCCCACCCGCCCTCCCCTCGGCAGGTTTCCTCTGCGTCCCTCGCCTTCCCGCTCACCGCCGCCGCCGCCACCGCGCTGACGGCGTTCGAGAGCGGCGGCCGCGACCTTCTCCTGCTGCACGTCGACGGCGAGAGAGAAGAAGCCGACCTCGCGAGACCCAAAAAAAAAGAAATCGTGGAGGTCAGTCGAGTGCGGTGGGTAGGTGAGACCATCGGGCTGCTCGACTCGCCCTCGCTGCCGCCCCTGGCCTCGGGCAGCCCAGTACCGCACCACCCACGGAGCAGAACCCACACCGGGTTCGGTACTCTGGAGGTATGGTACTAGGCGCCCCGCTCTCGTCGGTGCTTCCCTCCGCCGAGCCGTGCTACGCGCTGCTGCGGCACAGCAGCGAGGGCGGTCTAGCCGAGAGGCAGCCGAGAGGCAGCCGAGAGGCAGCCGAGAGGCAGCCGAGAGGCAGCCGAGAGCCGAGAGACAGCCGAGAGACGGCCGAGAGGCAGCCGAGAGACAGCCGAGAGGCAGCCGAGAGACAGCCGAGAGACAGCCGAGAGACAGCCGAGAGACAGCCGACAGACAGCCGACAGACAGCCGACAGACAGCCGAGAGACAGCCGAGAGACAGCCGACAGACAGCCGAGAGACAGCCGAGAGCCGAGAGACAGAGAGGTCGAGAGATCCCCCAGAGACAGCCGAGATATGGCCGCGGTACGCGCTGCTGCGAGCGACGGGCTGAGCAGCGAGCTGCCGAGCTCAGGCGCGCCGCTGCTCTTCCTGTACTCGTGCCCTGAGGGCGCGGCGGTGCGCGCGAAGATGCTGCATGCGTCGTGCAAAGGCGCCGTGCTCGCCTGAGGCCGCCGACACCGAGAGGGCGCGGCCAGTGCGCGAGATTGCGCGATGTCGCCCGCGAGTAGGCGCGGTGCTCGCCTCGCTGTCGGGCCGAGGGCTCGAGGTGTCGAAGTCGCTCGAGGGTGAGCAAGAAGAAGAATAATAATAATTTTATTATGATGATGATGATGATGATGATAACGATAATGATGATAATAACTATAATAGGCGAGCCCTCCGACCTGACCCACGAGCTGTGAACAGCGTCTCTTCACACCTCTAGCTGTGAACAGGCGAGCCCTCCGACCTGACCCACGAGCTGTGAACAGCGTCTCTTCACACCTCTAGCTGTGAACAGGCGAGCCCTCCGACCTGACCCACGAGCTGTGAACAGCGTCTCTTCACACCTCTAGCTGTGAACAGGCGAGCCCTCCGACCTGACCCACGAGCTGTGAACAGCGTCTCTTCACACCTCTAGCTGTGAACAGGCGAGCCCTCCGACCTGACCCACGAGCTGCTCTCCTCCGAGCTGAGCGCACCGGTGAGCGGCGCGGCGGGCGGCGCCGAGGCGCCCGCCGTCAGAAAGGCGGCGCCGCGCGGCGGGCGGAAGCTGACCAGCCGGCGCGGCTGAAGGGGGGGGGGGGGGGCTACATCCGCCCGCACTTGGGGGGCTAACCTGGTAGAGTGATTGATTTGTGGTTTCCTTTCCTCTTCGGTGTCCGAGAGATCCTTCCGAGTCGCGCGTGGCTGAGATCGCTCTCTTTGCTTTGAAAGACTCTTTCAGTCTTTGCGTGTTTTTGGCCCCGAGCGTGCGGTCGTGCGGGACGCGTGGCAACGAGTGGAAGTGCGGCGACCGGCGTCGCCAATCCGCTGCGATGACGCGCACGATTAGGATTACCGCAACAAATACTATTGAAACAAACTACAAGCGGTTCGATCGTCCTCCGTCTGCGTCGGTAGCGTCGCGCACTTGAGTCCCAACCGGGGGCCGCACTCGTGTTCTGCGCGCCCAGGACCGGGGACTACGGCGCGGGTGTGCTCGCTCTGAACGCTCAGTAGCCGTCGGACGAGTGGGTGACCGAGTGGCTCGGCAGCGCCTGCGCGACCAGCTCGGCGACTGCAGCGTGGTCCCGCATGCCGCGGCCAGGCGGCCCTCCCTCCGCTCCTCCGAAGCCGACCGAGTAGCCGTAGATGTGCACGCTCGCCTGCAGGGAGGCTCGGGCAAGGCTCCACGGAGGGGCGCACGGGCAAGCGAGCCGCTAGCTGTGCGGCTTCGCCCCGCCAGGCCCGCCGTCGCTCCGCACGATCCGGCCGCCGCCGAGGGGCTCGCAGCGGTAGCCGAGCGCCTCGAAGCGGTTGATGGCCGCCTGAGGGGAAGGGTCCGAGAGCGGGGTCTGAGCGGGGTCCGAGCGGCGCCTCCGCACGGTCGACTAGCCGCCGGCCTCGGCCACGTCGGCGTGGTACGAGCCGCGCCCCGACCGCACTGCGAAGAAGGGCGCGCCGCCGGAGCCTGGCGGGGGAGAGACGCGCAGGCAGGCGTACTTGAAGCGGCCGACGGCGATCTCCACCCGCGAGGAGAGGGCCGCCGCCTCGCCCGCGCCCGCGCCCTCGGCCGGCGCACCCTCGCCCCGCTGCAGCAGGCGGGCCGCCTTTGCTCCATCCGCCTCCGACGTGAAGCGCAGCTCCCCCTGCGGAGCGTGCGAGCCGACGCGTGTCAGCAGAGGTGGAGCCGAGAGTCGACCAATCGCGCCTCGACTGAAGGCTCACAGAAGGCTCCGCTAGAGGGTTCCGCGCTGGAAGGTTCCTAGAAGGTTCTCTCGCCTGCGGAGAGACGACGGCGTCGAGGCGCTCGTCCAGCTCGCCCATCGGCACCGCCTCCACGATCTGCTCGTTCAGGGCGAGCCCAATCACCTGCGGCCGCCCTCCGCCCTGCAGCCGCCGCTGCCGCGAGATGAAGGCGTCGTAGTAGCCTCGCCCGTGCCCGAGCCGACCGCAGCGCGCGTCGAAGGCGACGCCGGGCACGAGGAGGAGCGAGAGGTCCTCGCTCTCGGTCAGGTCCTCCATCGAGGCGGCCGCGGCCTCGTCCGGCTCGGGGATCCCCCACTTGGTGCGCGGCAGCGCCTTTGCCGCCTCCAAGTCGCCACTCAGGCCGAGCATCTTCATGTCGGTCGGCGAGCGGCCGCAAACGCGCGGCACGGCGACGCGAACGCCGCGCGCCAGCAGGTCGGCGACGATGGGCCACGTGTCCACCTCGTTGCACGCCCCCTCCATCGGAAGGTATATCGAGGCTGCGCCGGTGCAGGATGCAAAGGCGGGCACCGAGCGCAGCTGCTCGAGCACGGCGGCGGACTGAGAGGCGCGCTGCGCCGGCGTGATGGACGACAGCGCGGCGGCCACGCTCGCGCGGAGGCTTGGCTTGCTCATCGCGCGGATCCTTGAGGAAGGGCGGACCCGGCCCTCCGCGCGTCAAGGGGCGGGCCGGCCCTAGATCGGAGTTCCCCTCTTTCTTGAGGTGTGAACAGGCCAGCGCACACCGCCATACGAGGTATTTTCTTCTAAGGCTGTGAACTTGAACAGAGTCATACCAACACCGTGGCTCGTTACGGCACGCATGGGGGGCCTCCCGGACGTATGACCCTAGTCCAATAAGTCCCACAAACAAAGCGGCGGAGATGGCGGGGGAGGGCGGGGGATCGAGGAAGCACGACTCGCACCGACCCTTCACGAACCGAAAGGCTGCACCCGGGGAAGGCACAGTAATCCGTGTGAGTGCCGCGGTCGCGGTCGCGCGGCCAGCGCGCGGCGGGCCAGGGCGATGCATGATGATGACCGAGAGCGTGGTGCAGCGCCACGCCAGGCGCCAGCGTCCCCGCGCCTCTTCACACTCTGTTTTACATCTGGCCGACGCGCCGATGCTAGGTAGGATGCTAGGTAGGGCGATGCGCGGTGATGACAGAGAGCCCTGGCGAGGTACTTCCAGCCTGCTGTGGGAACAGCTGAGCAGTCAGTCTCGCCGAGGGAGCCGCACCGTACGCTCCGGCGTGTACTCATTCCACCCTTCTTTCCGACGATGCGCTGCGCGGTCAGCAGGCTCTCAATCCCGTGGGCGACGCTCCTCTACCTCCTCCTGCACGTCCTCGCCTTCCTGCCCTCCGAGTCGGACCGCGCGGCGATGCTCGAGGACGGCTGGGGCTGGCTCGCGGTGCTGCAGACCGTCTACGATAAGCGCGCCGCGCCAGACGCGCTGCAGCGTTTCGCGTGGCTGCTCCTCTCGCCGCTCTTCCTCGCGGTCGAGTGGCTGGGCACGTCGCGGCTGCTCTTCACGTGCAACGTCCTCTGCGCCCTCCTCACGCTCGATCGGAGGCAAGAGTACTCGCCCGGCCGCGACTCGGTCTTCGACCCCTTTGTTGACGCCTCGTGCAGCGCGGATCGGCTCGAGTGGCGGTGCGGCTACCGGCCGGAGGAGCCGCAATGGCGGTGCTCCGCGCGTGAGATTGCAGCCTTCAAGTGGTGCTGCGGCAGCAACACCTACGTGCCAGTCATCGGCATGCTCGGCGCGGTGCTTGCCAGCCGCGTCGCCGGGCGCGCGCTCCCTCCGGGCTGGGGCCGCGCCGTGCTGCACGCCGCGCTCTCCCTCGGCTGGCTCTGCGTCTCGGTCGGGCTGATGTACTCGCTCGGCGACGCGCACACGACGCACGAGACTCCGTGGCGCGACGTGGGCGGGTGGAGGCCGTGTGCGCTCTCCTTCCTCTCCCCCGCCGCCCACTCGGCGTGGATCTTCCAGGGCTGGCTCGTCGCCTCCCTCTTGCTGTGGCAGGCGGGGACGCGCCCCTCCGGCCGGACCTGGCCCGTCGCCTCGCGGCCGGCGCAGAATGCCGGCGCGGAGCCGCTCCTCGTGAGCGGCGGCCCGGCGGCGGCGGAGCAGAGCCCGGGCAGCTAACAATAGCGAAACGGTCAAACTCTGACGAGAGATGGATAGTGGGCCCCTGGTGTAGGGATCTTATCGAGGTAGGATTTCTAGCTGTTCGTATACTAGTACACAATCATTTGTGACATTTCGTCTCTCTCTCTGGACTCTGGCGCTTCTGGGCGGTATTCCATCTTGCATGGAGGAAAATCCACAGTGCAC
The DNA here is from genome assembly GCF_000372725.1 of Emiliania huxleyi CCMP1516. Taxonomy (NCBI): domain Eukaryota; phylum Haptophyta; order Isochrysidales; family Noelaerhabdaceae; genus Emiliania; species Emiliania huxleyi. The sequence continues at coordinate 443,643 of NW_005197426.1, forward strand.
CACAGGCCAACGGGCGGGCGTGTAGGCGCAGCCGCCGGGGGAAATAAATAAAACGGACGACTCACTGCACACTACTGGAGATGGGTGAAAAGGAACAGGTCCAGGCCCGTGCGATGTTTGTGCAACTTCTTTTTTTTTGTGGGGGGGGGGGGGTCGGCTAGCCGGGTCGTCCTCCCGATAATCTGTCTCACTTCGGGGACTAGCATATCATCATTATTTTTTATTGGCGAGATCAATTCACGCCATCAGAAAGAAAGAAAAAACACACCAGCCAACGCCGCATTTTTGGAACAACCAGGCAACTCGTTCCGGGCGGCGCGCGATCCCCTTTGGCACGCTCTTTGGCCTCCGCCACATTACGCTATGGCCGCTTGCTGCGTCGCCCTGCCCGTCACGCCTCCGGCTCCCGCTCCTCCGTGCACCTGTCGTCGTATCGCCGAGGGCTTCCTGTGTCCAATAAAGAAGGAGCTGCCGCTTGACCCGGTTATTGCGGAAGACGGCTTTATGTACGAGCGTGGTAGCATCGAGATGTGGCTGCAGCATCGGTCGACGTCACCGATCACCAACCTGCCGATTGGCGAGCGGCTACTTCCGGCGCTGCAGGCTCGCACGCACACAGCTAAAATTCTGCTGCCGTCGCCCTCACGAGCGCCAATGCCCTCGGCGATCGAGTCCCTGTCACTCACTCCGCCTCCTCGCCCCACCAGTGCCGCTCGGCGATCGAGGAGCTTGTGCGGAGCGGCCTCGTTGACGACCTCGCTGACAGCTGGATCGAGCGCATACGACACGAGGCCACGGTCGCCGAGATCCGGCGCCGCGCCGAGGCGGGTGAGGTCGACGCGATGCTCAAGCTCGGCGCCTGGCATCACACGGGCCAGATGGGGCTCCCGATGTCGCACGCGGAGGGCTTCCGCTGGTGCAGGCGGGCCGCCGAACTGGGTTCACTTTATGCCTACGCGAGCGCCGGCTTGTGCCTTGTCGGCGGCAGGGGTGTGGATGCGGACGTGCCGCAGGGGCTGAGCCTCATCTCGGCGGCCGCGGTGGGCGGGCTCGAGTTCGCGTCGAACTGGCTCGGCGAGTGGTTCCTCGCCGGGCAGTATGGTCTGCCCAAGGACCCGAGCAGGGCAGCCTACTGGTTCGCAAAGGTGGTCGACGGGGCGGCTCACTCGCTCGACGGCGCTGCCTGCCCTCGCGTGCGCGGACACCGTGAGCGTGCCGCCGAACGGCTCTCACTACTGAGCGCTATCTGCACTCCCGCTGGCCCCGAGGAGGCGCTGCCGGAGTGCATCAAGGGCGAGGCCGGAGGCACTCACTGGGTTGGGCGAGCCTAGGGCGGGCGCTGTAAGAGCGGCGCTGCTTGCGTGTGTCGCCAACTCGCCAACTTGCGCGCGGACAGAGTAACGCGCACTATGTTTCACTTGCCTGCCATCTATGGCATGGACAGACATCTCATGCGCATGGTGTGCGTACAGGTTGTCACGTGTGTGGCGAATCAATGTGATATACGGCTCTAAGTGTGTGGGGTTAGCACATCCACATGGGGACCACAATCCACATCGGATCGTCACACGTCAGTGAGTACTGGTTGGGTAGTAGTCTAAGTTCTGAGCCTCGAGGCTGAGCGGGTCTAAGTGTGACTAGTCACGCTGGGGTGCTTACGCGGTCTAAGATCAGCGAGAGCCTCTTACATCGGCTAAGTCGGCCGTGGCACAGCCTGGGGCCAAGAGGCTCCCACCGTGATCAACGATACGCATACACGGCGCTAGCCCCCAAATTTTCTTCGCCTGCGGCGGGCGCCTTCTAATCCGGATCGATCCTTCTCATGCTCAGCAATCGCCGCCTCAGCATCCTCCTCTTCCGATTCTCGTTGCTCTTCTTGAGCGCAATCTTCAAGCCAAACAGTTCTCACAAATAGCCTCAAGCTCAAACAAACGCATGTCAAGGAAGCCTGTGTATGCTGGTCCTCTTTGAACGATCCGCGCGTGAGGTAGATCTAGCATAGGGCCTTGTTGGCAGCAGCCAGCTTGTTGCGCTGCTTCGTTGCGATGAGCTGATTGGGATCGCAGAAGTGCATGCCAAGCACCGCCACGATCTTGAAGCAGAACACATCGCAACCGCATCGTCCGCACTGCCATCGGCATGCCGCGCCCGCCGCTTCGCCGCAGCCGCCTTAAGACACGCATAGCGGCAGCACATGGTACGGTGCGCGTACTTGAGCAGGAGTTGCGCGCCGCAAGTAGCGCACTGGCCCTGGGACAAGGCGATATGGCGTCGTGCGCGGCATACGTTGGTCGGGACGCGTCCAGGTATTTTTCGGGTAAACCTGGACTTTTGCAGGTATACCCGGGTTTTACCCGGATTTGGCCTTGTGCCGTCTAAGTTCATGGCCCCCGACCATACAGCGTCTAAGTCCGAGCCCGGCTCCGTGCGGGGGCTAAGTTGAGCGCTCGCTCGCTGCAGAGGCTAAGTGTAGAGCGACCCTCTAGCCCTACTACCCAACCATTCAGTGAGTCACCCACAGATCGCCCGCGCGCATTATTGTAAATAGCAGCGGCCAATTTGGAGGTCGGGCATCGAAATCAATAGAAACGGGGACACCGCGTGCTCTCGAGCACTTGAAGCAACGAGTTTATGTTTGGATTGCTCTCAACTCTGCGACCTCGCGAGAGCCGAGACCAATAGTTTCTCTCTCATTCTCTCGACCGGCGTCGCGGTCTCTCTCTTGCACACACCACAACTAAGGCGGCTCGCTCACGCCTCTCTCACGACGGGCAAACGGGAGCCCTCTCACCTAGAATTCCAGAGGGCCAGCGCTTCTCCGAGCAACTAGCCGATTACACCCCTCCTCCTCTCGGGCGGCGTCCTCAGGATGCGCGACAGGTCGAGGAAGGCGTACTGGTCAAAGTCGCAGTGCCACTCCTGTCCGGCGCGCAGGTTGAAGAGATCGGCGCGGTTCGAGCACATCTTGCTGTAGAGACAGACCTCGAGGAAGAAGATCGAGTCGGTGGAGTAGCCGTTGTTGCCGCGGCAGTTTTTGTTGCCGCTCCAACCCGAGCAGTGGCCGAGGCGGGGCGAGTTCCGAAAGTCGAGCTGGTTGGGCGCGTGCGCGAAGATGATGCCGCGCCGTCCCTGCCCCGGCAGCCGCCCCTGCGCTGCGCACACCTGCCACTCGAGGTTGCGGCAGATGTTGTAGGGCACCCGCCGCCCGAAGAGCGCGAGCATGTTGATCGATGCCTGCACGCACTTCTCGGCGTGGCCAGACTCGGTCCCGCCCGCGTTGGAGCAGAACCACTCTATCGACTCGTCGAAGCCGAGCAGCGCTGGCGCGGGGTGCGCAAAGTGGGGCGGCTGGTGGGCGACGCCGAGGTCGCCGGAGTTACCCTCGTACCAGTTGTTGTAGCAGTGGGTGCCCGAAACCGTGTCGGCAAAGTAGGTGTCTGCGTGCTGCCACTGCGCGTGGTTGTCCCTCTGCCGCTCAAAGCAGGACCCCCGCAGCCCTTGCGCCGGGTCCCACTTGTGCCACGGCTCGGAGCCCCACATCGCGCGAAATACGAAGGACGCGTCCTTGAGCAGCTCCTCGCACAGCCGGCACCGCTCGCAATCCTGCCCGCGCATCGGCGGCATCGGAGACGGCGGCGGTGGTGGTCTCGGCGGCGGTGGGGCTGGCGGCGGCTGCGGCGGCGCGAGGCAGTGGAGCTGCTCTCCAGATGCTCTGCAAGTTGAGCCGTAATACTCGCACCGGCTATAGACCCGGCCGCCCGCCTGGTCGTCGCGCGCGATGTAGGCGTTGCGACACGCTGCCTCGTTGCCGTTGAGCGACTTGCACCAGCGGCTGCCGCTAGACGCTCCGACTATCTGCTGAAGCGCGCTCTCCTCGGTGCCGTCCAACAGCACCATCCCTCTCGCCCAGTCGCACGGCGGCGGCGAGGGCGGCGGCGGGAAGGGCGGCGGCGGGGAGGGTGGCGGCGGTAGCGGAGGCGGCGGCGACGGCGGCGGCGGCGACGGCGGCGGTGCGATGAAGCCGAGCATGCCGAAGACGGGAGTGATGACTGGCAGGGCGCCTCGCTGGGCAGGCCCGACGGCGAGGGCGGCGAAGGCGAAGAGGAGGAGGACCATCAGCGCATTCCAGGCGAGGCACATTGGTATCATTCGCCGGCAGGTGAGTTTATCCGCCGCCGGGGCCGCGGCCGGGGCCGCGGCCGGGGGCACGTCATCTGCCACATGTCCATGTCCATGTGCATGTTGTGCATGAGGGCGTGCCGGTCTCTGTGCCGAGCCAAGCACGACCATTCGATGCTCAGACGCCGCGTGGGGCTCCTCGCACTCCGCAGGGGGAAGCTCCTCTCCCATCTCTACGTATTTCTCAGCCGTCCGCTTCGACGGCCTCGACGGCCTCCAGGGCCTCGCACTGGCGCCGCGCCCGGCGGCGTGCGGCGAGACGGTCATGCCGGGCGAAGCATCTGCGGGCGACGGCGGGCACTCCGGCGCTTTAGTTTACGGCTGGCGTGTGAAGCCGTGCGCGTGTACGTTTTTGTTTCTTTTTTGGTGTACCTGTGTTGTGCCAGTGCGCGAGGTCCCGTTGTGAGGGATTAAAATATTTCTTTTCTTTTCTTTTGTGTGTGCTAGTGTGCGCCAGTCCACGCCCTTGCCGCGCCCCGCGGCGATACTTTTTTCCCTCTCTCTGGCCCGAGCGCGTTGTGGGCACAGGACGCCGTGGGGCTAATACCCTCTGTCCGTCCTCGGATATGCCTCCGGTGGCCCCACTCCTTCGTTTGGGCCACCTCGCCGACGGCACTCCCGCTCTCGGCCAGGCGGAGCTGCTCCTCTCTGGCTTCGGAGTCGAGCGCTTTGGCGGCGGCGCCCTCTACACTGGCTCCTTCCATCGAGGGCGGTGGCACGGCCGCGGAGCTCTCACGAGCAAAGACCCCCGCGGCAACCCCATCACCCACGACGGCATGTGGCGCGACGGCCTGCGGGAGGGGCGCGGCGTCGAGACGCTGTCGCACCAGAGCTCGACCTGCGTCGGCGCCTGGTCAAAGGGGAGCAAGCACGGCGCGTTCCGCTGCCTGGTCAACGGGTCCTGGCGCGCGGAGGGGTGGGACCACGGCGTGAGGACCCGCGCAAGAGCCGTGCCCAGCGACGCGGCCTCTTCGTGGTGGGTGGAGCCCGGCGTCCGCTTTGCCCTCACCTCGCACAAGCATGACCGGTGGCTCTACCGAGGCGACGTCGTGGAGGAGGAGGCGCGGCAGAGCGTCGCGGCGCACGGCTCCGGCTTCTCGCTGTGGGAGGAGGAGGGCCGCTGGTCCTACTATGGCGGCTGGGCAGGCGGAGTGCCGCACGGGCCCGCCCACCTCCTGTTCCCGGACGGGTCGTACTTCGTCGGCAACCTGAGCGGCGGCACGCCCCGCCGCGGCTTCTTCGGGCTACCGAACGGCTCCGCGCTGCACACGGACGGCAGCGACGCGACCTACCTCTCCGACTTGTGCGGCGGCGCGCTGGTGCGGCCCGGCTGGCTGCTCCTCTGGGCGAGGGAGCAGCCGACGGACACGCGGCAGGCGTGCCGTGAGGCGGCTCTCGCTGCCGGCCACGAGGTTAACGCGGCGCTGCTGGAGGCGGCCGCAGCCTCATCGCGCCGCCGGGTGTCTTGGAGCCCGGCACCGGCCGCGGAGGCGTCGCTCTGGCCCACCGCCGCGCTCTCCTCTCTCCTCGCTGGCTTGGCTGCGGTGGCCCTGTGGCGGCGGCGGAGGTGGCGGGGTGCTGACGAGGCGCCGGCGGCACGGTCGGCGCGGCACCGCAAGAGGCAGGACGAGCCGCAGGGATCTACTACAACGGCGGCCACCGCCGCGGCGCAAGGTGCGCGGGGGAGAGGCGCCAAGGCTGCGCACCGCAGAAAAGGTCCGAAGCCGCCGCAGCCGCCGCGAGCCTCGCCACCGCCATCGCCGGCTTCTGAACCGCCAACGCCGACGCCACAGCCGCCGCTATCGCCGCCTTCGCCGCAGCCGCCGCGGCCGGAGCCGGCGACGCCGCCGCCGCAGCAGCAGCAGCAGCAGCAGCAGCCGCAGCAGCAACCGCCACAGGCCGAGGGCTCCCCCTCCCCACCGGCCGAGGCGGCGCCCGTGTCTGCGGCGTGTTGCGGTGGGACGGCTCAGGATGGCCAGCAGCTGCGTCGCCAGCGCCTCGGCCTCGCTGCCGCCCCGCCGCCCGCCGCTCCGCTGCCCGCCGCACCGCTGCCCTCCGCAAGCCCGCTGTCTGCGGGCCCGCTGCGCAGCTGGCTCGCCTCCCTCGAAACCGACGGCAAAGAGGGCGGCGAGGAGGGCGGCGGGCGGTACGGCGGGAGCCATGAACCTTCTCGGAACCTTCCTATAGGCGGCGGGCGGTACGGCCGGTACGCAGCTGCGTTTGCAGCCCACTTCGACAGCTTCGCAGACCTCCTCCTCGGCGAGGAGGACGTCGGCGTCGAGGTGCTCCTGCCTCGCGGAGCGTGTTGCGCCTCGCCTCTTCATGCCGCCTCTTCACGCCACCCCCGCTGTGCACAGGCCATCCTCGATGCCTGCTCCGTCACCGCCATCGGCGACCGCGCGAGGCTGCGCCGCGCTATCGCCTCTCTCCGGCCGGAGGGCAAGCCGCTCCTGCCCATCGGCCCTCCCTCTGCCGCCGCCACGCTGCCGGCCGGCGAACATGCGGCGGGCGGCGGCGGTTCGGCGGGCGGCGGCGGCTCAGGTGGCGGGGCGGACGTGTGCGTCGCGCTGCGCGTCGGTGGCATGATGTGCGGAGGCTGCCGCGCCAAGGCGGAGCACGCTCTCGCGGCTGTGCCTGCCGTCTCGCGCGCATCCGTCGACCTTCGCTCTTGCAGGGCGGTGTGCTACGGCGGGAGCACGCTGCAGCCTCAGGCGCTACTGGGCGCGCTCGAGCGGCTTGGCTTGCGCGGGCACGTGCTTGGCGGCGGCGGCGAAGGCGGCGAGGAGGCAGGGGGGGTAGAGGCGAAGGCGGGAGACATTCCCATCCTGTCGCTGATGCGGTCGCTCGGCGAGGCGAAGGAGCACGTCGTCAAGCGGTACAAGTGCGGCTGCGGTTGCGACGGGTGCATCTGCGCGGCGGAGCCAACAGTGGAGGACGACACGGGCTGCGACGTGACGCTGGGCGAGCTGTGCTTGCGGCTGGAGAGCAGCTTGCGGGCCTTTGGCGACCTGAGCAGGGTGGAGGCCAATCCCGAGGAGCTCGCGTTGCTGCGGGTGCCTTGCCCCTGCGATGGGGGCCACGCGGCAGACAGGCCGTGTTGAGTTACATTCCTGTGGAGGAGTGGGAGTCGTTTACTACGACGTCGGGACGTGTGCATGGACGTGTGGAGTCGTGTTGTAGACTGTCGTACAAAACGCCGATGTCTCTCTCCCTCGTGGACAAAAAACAAATCGCCCGCGCGCAGCCCCAGCTCAGCAGCACGCGCGCGGCATTGCCATTGGCCATTGCGCTACGGCGCGTGTACGGACCCTCTATAAGTAGGTGATGCCACACAGACCCACCATGACTGCACCCACCAAGAGCACCATCACATTCCTCTCGCACTCTTTAGTTCTGCCTTTCTCACACACGGTTCTCGGCGGAAGAGATAGTGTATGGTTACTGTCAATCCCTCACAGCCTTACCCCCGCCATCAAAGGGGAGCAACAGCGCATCAGGGGGAGGAGCCGATCACTGGTCGAAGCACGTGCCCCGTGCGTCGCTGAACCTCGAGCGACGCATACGGTCATTGAGCCTCGGACGGCACAGGGCGGGTGGGCGTGCCGCTGAGCGCCAGCCGGGAGGTTGTCCTCTCGACGCCAGGAGGGTGCGTGGAGGGCGCCACCCCGCGAGGCCAACGCGCGCTCACCACACGCCCCGTGCGAGAGCAGGTCATCTTTGCGGTCACGCTAGCCATCTTCTACTTTGACGAGATCGTCGACAACTACTGGTTCAAGACGCACGGCAACTACGACCTGCAGGACTACGTCCCCGGCCTCAACACCTTCTCCGACGACGGGCAGCCGTGGGCCATCCCGGTCCGCATCTCGCTCATCTTCTTCTTCTCGACGGCGGCCACGATCTCCTTCTGCTCCTTCGCCCAATGCGCAAACGAGCTCGTCCACACCATCCCCGGACTCGGCAACTCCTCGCCGCCGAACCCCCCCCCCCCCCCCCGGCCCCCCGCGCTCACTGCCCCGCCCAGAGCTCTTCTCACCTCGCCCTCGCGGTGCCGCCGCAGGCTGCCTCATCGACGCCCTCGGCCTCGGCGTCGTCGGGGCCGTGGCCGTCACCGGCGCGACGGGCCGCGGCGGCGTCGACTTTGCAGCCTATTCGACCAATGCCCGGGCGGTGACCGCGGAGGACATGGACCCGCTCATTGCGCTTAGCGCCAAGCCATCCGACGTCGACCCGGAGAGCGGCGGCATCGCCTACAAACGGCTCGAGCCCCCCCAGAGGCCGCGGCCATCGAAGAAGCACGTCGAATCAATGCGCGGCGCCAAGTAGAGGGAGCGCAGTACGGCGTCGACGTCAGTTGGCAGGACTGGCGCTGTCACCCCAAAGCAACAGCAAAGACCTTGCTGCTCCTGAGAGTCCTCTCTCTCTCGTATAGAGGTGGGTGTGTGCGTGTGGTCTCTAGCTCTCTCTCTCTCTCTCTCGTTCTCTCTGGCTCCCTTAGCCGTACTCCCTTTATCTCTCCGCTCCTCTTTCTCCGCGCCTCTCGGTGTGCAGCTGCGTGCGCGATGGCCGCGATCGCACACAGTCACAGGTGTCAATGGCGGGTGTCATGCGTGCAGTCAGTGGATGTGTGTCGCTTTGTCGTGCGCGTTCGCTTTCCTCCCCATACTCGTGCGTGTCACTGTATTTCCAGGTCACACTTTCTCTTCTGGTCAATCTGTTGAGAGCTGTGAAGACTTCGGTGGGTGTCCCCCTCTGAGCAATAAAGCTGCGAGGAGCACTTGGAGCACTTGGAGTGCAGTCAGAAAGAAAGAAAGAATACGGACAACCCAAGGGAGGGATGGGAGGACGGCACGCCGCCACCACACAGGGATTTTAAGGAGAGGGGTGTGATGCGCTAGCCGTCACATATGAAAAAAAAATTTGCTCACAAAAAGCGGCGGCGCATATTCCGCGTGCCATCAAGGTCGTTAGCGGATCAACCTAGCTCAGCGCCTCGCAAAACTGAAGGTCCGCCGCCATGGACACCGTCGTCAAGGCTGCGACCGGCGTGTACGTCAAGAGCTTCATGGCGGAGTTCCTGCAGGCGCGGCTGGCCGCATCCCTCGCCGCGAGCCCGATAGTGACGGCCTGTTTGCCACACTTGCTGTAGATGTGTCCACTCGCCCACGCGCTCTGGTGCCTCACGGGCCGCGTCTTCTCACTCGCCGTAGCGCCTCCTGCGCAGTTCTTCACCATCATCCTCGCCTGGATCACCGGCATCCTCGGCATCGTAACGCTCATCTACGGTCGGCGCCTCTCCCGCCGCTCAGCGTGCCGCCGCGATCCGCTCTCATGAGCACGCGCCGCGCGACCCCGCAGGCGTGGGAGCGCAGGTCGTCGCGCTCGGCGCTCCTGCCGCGGCGGTCGTTGCGGGAGGGGCTATGGCCTCCGCGGTGAACGACATTGCATCGAACCCGATCGGCATGCCTCGCGGCTCGTGCTCTCCACCGGCAGGGGGGTCGCCGGGTTCACCTACGTTGGGGGAGGGGAGGAATTTCTCCTGACCCCCTTGTGGGCACGAGGGGGAGCCTCTTGGGCCCCTGGGGGGATTTTGGGGCCCCCCAGGGGGGGGGGGGCCTCCAAACCAAGGGGGGGGAGCTGCCGACAAAAATGGGGGGGGGGCCCTTTGGCCCTCGGGGCCTTTCCTGGGGGCCTATTCCCCCCCCGGAGTCCCCCTTGGGTATTGGGCCGCAAGACTTCCTTGGAACCCCTTCCCCTTCCCCCACACTTCACCCGCGGAAGGGGGAGGTGGAGTCCCCCCCCTCCCCCCTTGGAGGGGCCCTCCCGGCGGCCCCTTGGAGGCTTCCCCCCCCCCCCCCCCCCCGCCCTACCCTCGCCCTACCCTCTCCCCCAGCCAACTCCTGCCGCCGCACCAGGCACCTTCCCCACCTTCGTGCCGATGCTCAACATCGACCTGGGCGACCTCAACGCCACTGTCGACGAGTACAACGGCGGCGAGCTCACGCTGACGCGCGAGATGGGCGACTTCGAAAAGGGCGAGCTCGGAGGCTTCTCGGTGAGCGGCGACTTCGAGGTGAGTGACGGAGTGGAGCATGAGCATGTGTCGGAGCATGAGCATGCGTCAGAGCATGTGTCGGAGCATGGCGGCATGAGTGAGGCGGCATGACCAGCGCCTGTTGAGCATGCATACAGCCCGAGGGAGCGGGAGGCGCTTGAGGCGCGGCTCGACTTGGCTCACTCTAGGAGGATGTGAGCCCTCCCCATATCTCCCCCACATCTCCCCCATATCTCCCCCATATCTCACTCTAGGAGGATGTGAGCCCTCCCCATATCTCCCCCACATCTCCCCCATATCTCCCCCATATCTCCCCCATATCTCACTCTAGGAGGATGTGAGCCCTCCCCATATCTCCCCCACATCTCCCCATATCTCCCCCATATCTCCCCCATATCTCACTCTAGGAGGATCTGAGCCCTCCCCATATCTCCCCCATATCTCCCCCATATCTCACTCTAGCAGGATGTGAGCCCGCTCGCGCCCGAGCCGACGCAGCCCTTCCCCCTCCCTACTCGCCCCTCTCCCCTCCCCCCAGGAGGTGCTGCCGGACCAGTACGAGGAGCCCGAGTCGAAACCCTTCAAGGACGGGCTCGCCGGCGAGTCTCTCGCCTACCTGCTCGCTTTTGGTGCGCCGGCCCGGGCTCGCCCTCCCCTCTCTCCACACACACACCCCACACACCACACACCCTTTCAACCCCCCCCGGCGTGAGGCCGCTTCGACTGGCGGCGCGTGCGGGTGGCCTTGGTGCCGCGACATTGCTCCGTGTCAAAAGCACCTCAGGGTCGCTCTTCCGGCAGCTGTCTCGCGCGCTGGGGGGGCGCCGACGCCTTCACCTTCGCGATCGACACTCCCCGGGCGCATTTTGGG
>NW_005197426.1:454847-456834 GCF_000372725.1 Emiliania huxleyi CCMP1516
CCCCCCCCCCCCCCTAAAAAAGGCACCCCCACACAACCCCATATTCACCAAAACACCCCCTTTTTTTGGGCAGGGGGGCAAGCTTAATGAAACACAACCCAACCGGGGGGCCCCCCCGCCGGCGGGGATGATCATGGAGAGCCCGGGGACAAGGGGGAGCCCGGGGCCCTCGGGGTTTCCGAGGAGAGGGGGAACCTAACACCCCCCCCCCCCCCCGGCCCGCCCGCCCGCCCCATAGGTGCCCATGTACTGCCGCAACTGGGACGAGTGCTCCGGCTTCGCTCTGCGGGGCAAGAGGAACCGCACGCGCCTCAACGGCCAGCCAATCGGCTCCTACTCCTCCTACTCCTCCTACTCCTCCTATTCGTACGGCGCCGCCCAGCCGGCGATGACGAGTCGCGACGCGCCGCTCGCCCCCTCCGAGCTCTCCTACGGCGGCGCACCCGCCGAGGGCAGCGTCGAGGGCGGCTCCAAGCTCGGCTCCGTCGCGGACGGCGCCGACCCGCTCGAGCAGGCGAAGGCGGCATTCGGCTTTGGCGAGGCGGGTGTCGAGGACGTCGGCGAGGCGCGCGTGTAGTGGGCCTCCGGTAGGCGGCCTCGGCCAGCGGGTGTGGGGAGGTGTGGGGAGGGAGCACGGCCCGGGAACACAGCCTCCGTGCCCCCTCTCCACCTCTCTTGGCCCCTTGCTTGCCCCCCCCAGGCTGGCCGCGTCGCGGGCGACGTCGGCACGGGGGCGGTGGCGGCGGGCGCGATCGTGATTGCGGGCGCCGTCGGGCCTGCGGCTCAGCAGATCGCCACCATCGCCATCACCGAGGGGGTGCACGTGCTGATTGGCTCTGTGCTCGCCCTCGTCTCGGGCCTCGTCATGATCACGCGCCTCCCGCAGCTGCCCGGCGCGCGCCATAGGAGGAGTGGCGCCCGGCGAGAGGCGGTCTGCTCACGCCCCTCGCGTGTGAGAGGGCAGGCGCGATGTACCTCGGCGTGGAGATGTGGATGTTCTTCGCCGCGCTCTCCTCGTCCTCCATCTTCCTGCGCGTCTGCCACATGACGCTCGACGACGTCCTCATCTCGCAAAAGTACATCAACGTCATCTTCTTCTTCCTCTGCGCCTACATCTTCCTCTGCATGATCGCGCTCGTCATCCCGCCGCAGATCATCAAGCTCGCCTTGCTCATCCTCACACAGTGCGCCCCCTCCCCGCCCGACCGTGAGCAGCTCTCGCCACCGCAAGCGTCGCCCCCTCCGCGCCAGGTGCGCCTTCTTCGCGGGACTGCTCGTCCTCAACATCGCCGACGTCCTCTGGCGCGCCCACGCCACACGCCCACGCCCGACCCTAGCACCAGCCTCATTCCTCGAGCATGCCCTCGAGGGCCTCACCGCACGTCCAGAGTGATTCCCCTCTGCGCACTCTAGTGCCCCCCCCCCCCCCCCTCCCACCCCGCCCCTCGTTCTGCCCACAGGCCGATCGCCATCCTCAAGCTGCTACTCATGTTCGTCTATGCGCAGTGCGTGATCATCTTCTTCCTCCACGCCATCCACACCTTCGCCGCGCGCTGGGAGCTAATGTGCACCGCCGCGTCGTGCTTCGTCGGCGCGATGGTCCCCGCTTGGCTCAACGCGCGGCTGCTCTCCTGGTCCAACATGGCGCTCCCCGCCCCCCTCGTCGCCCCCCCTCGCCTACCCCAGGAGCACGAGGTCACGCCGAGACGGCGTCTGCAGGCGATCGGCATCTTCACCACCTCCGTCGTGGTGCCGACGCTCGTCATCGAGCTCAACAACCGCATCGCCACCGACCTCAAGGACGGCGGCTGCTACGCGAGCCTCAGCTGCGACCAGCCCTTCGAGGGCGAGAAGGCCGCCAAGGCCGGCTTCGACACCCTCCTCGGCGTGGCGGCCTCGGTCGCGACCGCCGCGGCCGCCTTCGCCATCACGGGCGGCGGGTGCGAGTGCGTGCCTCCGATCCCGGTGCTCTGGTGCATCAACATGG
>NW_005197426.1:457578-462037 GCF_000372725.1 Emiliania huxleyi CCMP1516
GGGAACCCCCCCCCCCCCCGGCCCCCCGCTCTTTGCCCCGCCCAGAGGTCTTTTCACCTGGCCCTCGGGGGGCCGCCGCAGGCTGCCTCATCGACGCCCTCGGCCTCGGAGTCGTCGGGGCCGTGGCCGTCACCGGCGCGACGGGCCGCGGCGGCGTCGACTTTGCAGCCTATTCGACCAATGCCCGGGCGGTGACCGCGGAGGACATGGACCCGCTCATTGCGCCTAGCGCCAAGCCATCCGACGTCGACCCGGAGAGCGGCGGCATCGCCTACAAACGGCCCGAGCCCCCCCAGAGGCCGCGGCCATCGAAGAAGCACGTCGAATCAATGCGCGGCGCCAAGTAGAGGGAGCGCAGTATGCCGTCGACGGCTCTGGGCTTAAGGGTTATGGCGTGCATTCGATCACCGCTGGGCCCTCGTGTGTGCAGAACGTCTCGTGGCTGCCGGCAAGTGCTGCGAGAGAACCTGCGAGAGAAGTGATATGTGTGTGTGCACTGTGAGCTGTGAGGATGAGATGTGGATTTTCCTTGAGCCCGTCAGCCGGGCGTGCCCCGTGCGTTTGGACTTGTGGTGGTGCGACGGCGTGCCGCCCGTTCCCGCGGCCGTTCCTTTTCTCGAATGTACGAGATGTGAAGCTGAAGCAGAAGGGCCTGAACGCATTGATTGCCTCTCAATATCCGGAATGTGGTTTGTGACATTTGACTAATGACAATTCACTTTTCACGCACTCCACACCGGTCACCGCTGCACACGGGCCACACGGCGGTCCCGGTCGGCGCACGTCGCCGTCCCCGCGAGGGACAAGGGCCACGTCCGGACACCGGACGTCCTCCACACGAGCCACTTGACAGCTCTGACACGTCCACCTTGTGTTGCCTCTCACACCTATCTGCTATCACCTTTCGTGAGACGTGAGAGAGGTGAGACGGACTTAGACGTACAAAGGGTGTGTGGACCGTGAGTTGACGGAAATCGGAGGACGCGACCCTCTTCGCCACAGACGGTCCCGGGGCTCGCCGCTAAGACAGTGGCACGCGCCGCTGAGCGGCGCGTGCCACTGTCTTTGTCCGGAGTGAATACTCCAACGCGCTCGTCGGTGACGGTGTCCTCCAACCTGCGCCGCGCTCGGCGAACCTCGACAGCGCCTTCGGGAGAGAGATTTTTAGCAATACCAAACAGGGCTCCAGGCCCCAAATGACGTGTGAGTGTTAGAGTTGCCTTCGGTGGCATGCATCTCTTTGCGCCTGAAGCCTGGAGAGCAGCTCCTCTGCTGCTCACACGCTCTGCACAGTTGGCACAGCCTACTGTGCGGCTGCCACAGCTGTCACAGCGATGGGCTCGCCCTCACTGGCCCTCAGTCACTTGTGCTGCGGCTTGTGTGAGCGACACTGCTCGGCGACTGCCGGCACACTGTGAGACCATGGGTGTGAGGTAAAACCACGCTACCAGCGCTTGGTCACATCGGCCCTGAGGTCAGATCCTTCTCCTCTGTTGATGGTAACACTTGTCTACTCGCTGGAGCCGAGCAGGAGGGCCCGGCGCACAACCCCTGGTCAACTCACGGGGGGTCCACACGTCCACACCCCGTACAACTTCTAATAGAGAGTCGGGAGTCGCCGTGAGCTCCCGTAACATTACATCCTCCTGCTGATCTCCGCAAAGTCCTGCTCCCTCCCTCGTCTTCGCCCTGCGCGTCTTCCGCCTCCCCGTCGTCTGCCCTGTGCGTCGTCTGGCGACTGGTCACCTACATAAAAAAGTTACGACCACAAGCACACAAGCCACAACCCCCCACATGCCACAACTGAGACGCGTGACACTCACGGTCACGCCTCCACCCCTCTTATCTGATTTTTTACGCTTGCTCAGCCACCTGTCGCCCCCGCCTCGCCAGCCGAGGCCGTCTGGGCTGCTCGTGGCGCTAGTGCCCTGCGAGTACGCCCGTGGCGTTGATTGGCCAGCCGACAAAGCGCCGCAACGCCTCGCCCGGCCCCTGCCTCTGCCATGTGAGGACACCGACGGCCACGTTAGAGACGACCAGCCCGGTGAGCAGCGCCACGATCCAGAGGGCTCCGCTCCCATCCTCAAAGTGGCGCGGCGACTTGCGCTCGAGCGACTTGAAGCGCAGCACGTACATTCGCAAGGCGTGCACGACGATGGCGGCGGCTGGGATGCTAAGGGCGAGGCCCGCCGACTGGATGGCGAACGAGTTGCGAGAGGCCTGCAGCGCGGCGCCGAGCACCGTCAGGATTGTGGCCATCTCGAACCACAAAAGCATCGTCCGCTCGTTGGCGAAGTACGACCTAGGCTCTACGCGAACCGGGAAGACGATGTGGGGATGACGGTGCCGTGCCGGCAGGTGGGCGGCGATGAGCCTCGAGACGAGGACAGCGGCGACGGAGAGGGCGAGACAGAGGAAGACGATCCGCCAGAACATGTGGACAACTCGTAGAAAAGGCGAGCCAACACGACAGCGGCAGTCTCTTCGCGAGAGTCGTGACGCCGTGATCACTCCGAGAAGGCACGAACAAGAAATTCCGCGGTGGCTCGTTTATTCGTTTCTCTCTTTTCGCTCTTCTCTTCTCTTTTGCGCGATTCTCACAAAACACAAATCTCGATTCTCTCTCTCGACACAGGGCACGCGGGTGTGTGTGTGTATGCTCTGGCGAGATGTGAGGCGCATGCGCCCAGGAGGGGAGGGCGCATGCGTAACGACGCTGCTAGAGATGCCTTTCGGGGCCCAGAGATAAAACTTCCGATGCCATGCGTGACCTAGTAGTGTCCCCAGCTATGGGCGTGTCCACGTTGGGAGAGAGATTTTTAGCAATACCAAACAACTCACGTTGGAGCCAGGTGTGGTGTGGGCGCGAGAATAGCTCCGCCGTTCATGGAGGCAACCGATACGAGTCGACTGGTGTGTGTCGTCCTGGTTTCGTATCAAGAATACTCACTCACACGTCACACAGGGCACGCGGGACGGGCGCGCTTGCTCTCTCTCTCTCTCTCTCTCTCTCTCTCTCTCTCTCTCTCTCTCTCTCTCTCTCTCTCACTCACTCACTCACTCACTCACTCACTAACACAGGTACACTACGGGAGCCGTCTGCGAATCCCGCGAGGGCGGCGAGAGCTCCGTGCACTCACCCGGCGAAGAATTCTCTTTCGCCTCGTGCGGCCGCTGTGAAGGCTACCGCGACGGCCTCGCTACTGGCGCGTACGATCATGACAGTGACGGTGTTGGAGAGCCAGCTGCCGCTCGTCGACGCGCCGCCCTCCTCCTCCTCTCCGCTCCGCTCCGGATCGTCCCGCCGCTCGATTCTCGTCGCTGACCGCGCCACCTGCGACCTGCACGTCCTCGGCCTCGACGGGCGGCTCCGTGTCTGGTCGCAGCACGAGGCGACGCTCCGCTGCGTGCGGACGCTCGCGCCGGCCGTCGTCCCTCCTCAGCTCGCCGCGAACCCGGGCGCCTTCTGGAGGCACCCCTCGCGCACGCAGGCGCAGCTCGTCGCAGACGCCTCGGGCGGCTCCGTCGCCGCGCCCTCGCTCCCGCCGCCCCTGATGCGAGACCCGCTCGAGCTGCTCGCGCCGACGACACCCGGCGAGGGGCGGCTGATGGCCGTGGTGGGCGCGGCCGGCGTCGGCGTGCTGGCGCTTCCCGCCGACGGCACGCCCGGCCGCCGCGCCGCCGCCGCCTCCTCGGACGAGGTGTGTGACCTGCTCGGCCGGCTCGGGCTCGGACGGTTTGCGGCGCCGCTCAAGTCTCTCGGGTACGAGTCGCTGACCGCGCTGCACGCGCTGAGCCCGGAGGAGCGGCGGGTGCGCTCGCCTCCGGGGCGAGAGCTCCGCGCCTCTACTTGTTCAAAGCACTGGAGAATGACGGACGTAGGCGCTCGCGTCCGAGGCTAGCATGGCGCCGGGCCACGCGCGCACGCTCTCCCTCTACCTGGACGGGAGGCTGCAGCCGCCGCCCGAGCCGGCGGCGGCGAGCAGCGCGGCGGAGGCGGAGGAGGAGGAGGAGGTTGCGTGGATGATCCCGATCCCGGCGGCGGCGCTGCGGCAGCCCTCGGCCGACGCTGGGCGAGTGACGCACGCGGCGGCGTCGCCCTTCGTGCCGCGCGGCGGCAGCGGCGGCGGCGGAAGCGGCGGCGTGCGGGTGCTTCAGGCGGCGTGGCACCCGCTCTCTTGCAGCCACTTGTGCGTGCTCACCTCGGACTCGCGGTTGCTGCTCTTCGACGCGCGGAGCAGCCTCCACGCGCCCGACGAGGCGCTCGAGGTGCCGGCTCGCCCCGACGAGGCCGTCGTCGCCTTCTCCTTCGCCTCCCCCTCCGCCGCGGGCTGGGCATCGCTCGCTGTCTGGTTCGCCTGCTCCGACGGCGCCGCCCATATCTCCCCATATCTCCCCTGTATCTCCCCCGTATCTCCCCCCATATCTCCCCCATATCTCCCCCATATCTCCCCAATCT
>NW_005197426.1:463410-595440 GCF_000372725.1 Emiliania huxleyi CCMP1516
AGAGCCTGGCCGAGGCGGCAGAGGTGCTCGGCGCGGGCGCGTTGCGCCAAGCCGTTTCCCTCGCGGCGGAGGTCGAGGCGCGCGCGCAGCACCTCGCCGCATCGCCGCCCTCGGCCGCCGCGGCCAGCGCCGCAGCAAGCTCCTCGCACAAGGAGGCTGGTGGGCTGGCGGCGGTGCGCGAGGCGCTCGAGGCTGCGACGCAAAAGGCGCTGTACGCCGCGGCACTGCAGTCCAACCTCGAGGCGCGTGCGGCGCTGCTGCGCAACCTGCTACGCTCGCCGGGCCTGTGGCCGCAGGTGCCTCTCGCGCCATATCTCCCCATATCTCCTATATCTCCCTATATCTCCCATATGGCCTGTGGCCGCAGGTGCCTCTCGCGCCATATCTCCCCATATCTCCTATATCTCCCTATATCTCCCTATATCTCCCATATGGCCTGTGGCCGCAGGTACCTCTCGCGCCATATCTCCCCATATCTCCCCATATCTCCTATATCTCCCTATATCTCCCATATGGCCTGTGGCCGCAGGTGCCTCTCGCGCCAGCCGAGCGAGCGCAGCACGCCGCGCTCGGCAGGTTGCAGCAGCGCGTCGCCGCCCTCCGCCCGCAGCTGCGGGCGGTGGCCGCCGCCGGCAAAGCCGCGCCGCCCCTCGCCGCCCCCGCGCCTGGCGGCGCGAGCCTCGCCGGCGCGTCGGGCGAGCTCGGCCGGCAGGCGCGCACGCGGCGATCCGTCTCTCCCCCCCCTCGCCCCCACACGAGTCATTGCCTTGTACGGAGGGCAAAGCCACCGGAGGAGAGCGGGCGCGTTCCCGACCCTGTCCCTCCGCCACCGCCGCAGGCGCAAGCGATCAGCAAGCTCGTCTCGGAGGTCAAGGCGTCGCGGTCGCTGCTCGCCGAGGCTCTGGCGCAGGCGTAGAGCGGAGGTGCCCCGAGGGGGGGGTTAGTGCAGGGAGGGGCGCCCGGCCAGGCTGGGTGCGCGGCGAGTTATCGGCCTGCTACGCTCTTGAGAGCCCCCCCTTCTACAACTTTTCATGCTGTCCACGGGTCACCTTTCACACGTGCAGCGAGGTGAGAGGATGCAGATTGGGTGTGTGTGCCCCGGTGCGCGCCCCCCCTCTGGGCAAATGCATGTGTGCATGTGCATGTGCATGCACATGCAATCGTGATCAGTCCCGCTATGGATATGCCCAACCCACAAAATGAATACGCATCGCCTTATGCTCTGGTTTCGGGTGCGTAACCTGGTGCGTAGACAGGCGCAGTTATCAAAATACAGCAGATATGAAGGCCGGCCCTCACCCCGGACCTGCTCACAGCGCATATTTTCCTTCGAAAACAGCACAGAATACTTCAATGTTGGCACTGCCCCGCACTTACGCAGCATAATTTTACCAATTCAGGCCCATCGACGACCGCGTTACGCATGACGTATCATGTATCCGCATACGTACCCCCTCCTGGCGCCACAGCCTGGAGGCGCTGACGTACTACGTATACGCATTATGTTTCTGCACTCGCCAAAACGCCCGCGAGACGATTGCCTGGCCAATGATTTCAGGCTCCCGCGCTGCCTTGCTCAATCCAAATCGAATCCCAATTGTCAAACTCGCGAAATTCTACGTGCGTCCGCTGCATCATGGCCCCGCCTCGGACCGCGTCGTCAGAGGGCGTTATGCTGATCCCAGCCGTCGCCAAGAACAGCACGACTGGCTACAAGAACGTGTCCTACATCCGCGGCAATAAGAAGTTCCAGGCGAAGGTGAAGGCTGGCGGCCAGCATGTCTTCCTCGGCTACAGCCGCAGCACCAGCAGAAAGAAGTTCCAGGTGCAGGTGCGGGATGGCGACAAGCATGTCCGCCTCGGCTACTTCGACACCGCCGAAGAGGCGGCCACCGCCTACGCTCAGTCAGAGTACGGCCGCGCCGACGCCGCCAAGCTGCTGCAGCCCCGCCCCGCTCCCATTCCCGCTGGCGCCGAGGCGATACGGCAGGCGGAGAGGGAGGGCCTCACCCTCACCGCCAGTAGCAGCAGCAACACCGGCTACAAAGGCGTCTGCTACCGGCCCTACCGCCCGAAGCAGCAAGGCAGCCAGAAGTACGAGCTGAAGGTGAGGGACGGCGGCAAGCAAGTCCGCCTCGGCCTCTTCGCCACCGCCGAGGAGGCGGCGCTCTTCTACGCCCGCAGGGAGGCGGGCAGGGACACCAGCGATCTCACCGCGCCGCCACCGCCGCCGCCGCCGTCCTCAACCTCTGCGGAGCTGCCAGTGTACGAGCTCAGCATTCTGACGCCTGAGCAAATGGCCGCCGTCCCGACATATAGTCCATCGTCCAATTTGGACTATAGTCGAGCGCGTCGGAGAGGTGTTTGGAGACAGGCTCATGATTGTGCAGCAGCCCTAGCGGCAGCGCCAACTTATGGCAGCCCGAGCGGCAGCGCCAGTGCGCGCACATAAAGGGGGGGGGTGGGGGGGTTAGGGGGTGGCTGTCGAGGGCTATGCCCGAGTCTGTTGTTACCAGCGCACATACAACCCTAGCCAGCTTATGGCAGCCCTAGCGGCAGCGCGAAGTTAGGGTTAGGGGTTAGGGGTTAGGGGTTAGGGGTTAGGGGTTAGGGGTTAGGGGTTAGGGGTTAGGTGGGGCGGATGCGTCAGACGTATGCATAATACGTGAGGCGTAACCCTTGCTGGCCGCCACTTCTCAGTCAAATCCGTCGTGCGTGTGCGTAATACATGGGACGTAAGCTCCCCCCGACACCCATGGCGACCGATGCGTCAGACGTGTGCGTAATACGTGAGGCGTAACCCTTGCTGGCCGCCACTTCTCAGTCAAATCCGTCGTGCGTGTGCGTAATACGTGGGACGTAAGCTCCAAACGACACCCATGGCGACCGATGCGTCAGACGTGTGCGTAATACATGAGGCGTAACCCCCTCTCCGCCGCCGTTCACGGTCGAGAGCGTAGAGCATGTGCGTAATGCGTCGGTCATAGGCTCACCCAGCCCCGATTTACGATCCCACTGCATAAGACCTGTGCGTAATACACCGTGCGTAGCGGCCCGAGAGCGAGCCTCTCTGGCAAAGCTTACATAAAACAGATGCGTGGTGTGTGGTGCGTAGCGGCCAGAAGGTCGGTGGTAACGATCGGGACAGAAGACGTGCGCATAATACGCAGCACATTTGAAATCACCGATCGTGCTTTCTGTCCGCACGCGTAAAGCGAGGCGTATGCGTGACGCATCACTGAGCCTCCACTCGGCTTGACACGGCACCAAAATACACGACGTCTCAGCGACGTCCTACGAACCGTGGGCATGGATGTGCATAAGGTGGCCGACAATTGCATTAGTGGCTCTTACATATCCATAGCGGGACTAATAACCTCCCTGCACATGTCCACTCACCCACGTTATTCCGCGTGAATGAAATCGCGCTCCCACGCGGACCAGGACGCAGGAGACGACCCCGGAGCTGCTCGAAAGCCGTAGTCCTCGGTCCACCCTCTTCCCCGCTTCCAAAGAAAGAAAGAAAGAAAACGGTCAACCCAAGCCCCGCGTGGCTGTATTTCTTTTTCTCGCGATGTCTGCCCCGCAGCGCCGCTCGCGCTGCCTCGCCCCCGCCGCTACCGCCGTTCCCTCGCCAAGCACGCCGCCGCCCGCCCGCCTCCTCGACCTCCCCACGGACCTCCTCGTGCGCGCCCTCTCTCGCTGCGACCCCGCCGGCATCGCTCGCGTCGCGGCCGTCTCGCTGCTCTTCCACGCCTCGCTTGCGCTGGACGCCATCCGCTTGTGGGCGCAAGAGCGCGGCTTCGAGCTGCCGGCGCAGCCAGAGGGCGAGGGCTGCGCCGTGCGGTGGCTGTGTTTCGCTGCGCTGCTGCGCGAGGCCAACCCGCCGGCGAGGGCGGCCGCAGGCTGGCAGCACAGCGTCTTCATCGACGGCGAGGGGCGGCTCTCGTCGTGCGGCTCAGCGCCGTCCTACAGTCCATCGCTCCTCGGTCACGGCGAGGGCGTGACGCGGCTCAACACGCCAACCCGCCTCCCTTCTTCTACGCTGGGCGGCGAGCACGCCGTGAGCGTGTCGGTTGGAGAGTGCCACAGCCTCGCCCTCACCGCCGACAGCGCGGTCTGGAGCTGGGGCGATGAAGCCTTTGGCTGCTTGGGCCACGGCGACCAGCAGAATCAGCTGCAGCCAAAGAAGGTCGAGGCCTTTGTCGGCCAGCCCGTTGTCGCTTTGTCGGCTGGAGCAGCCCACAGCCTCGCCATCACCGCCGACGGCAGCGTCTGGAGCTGGGGCTTTGGAGCCTCAGGCCAGCTGGGCCACGGCGACGAGCAGAACCGGCTGCTGCCGAAGAAAGTCGAGGCCTTTGTTGGGCCGCGCGTCGTCGCTGTGTCGGCTGGAGGCTTCCACAGCCTCGCCCTCACCGCCGACGGCGCCGTCTGGAGCTGGGGCCGTGGAGACTGGGGCGAGCTTGGCCACGGCGACCAGCAGCTGCAGCTGCTGCCCAAGAAGGTCGAGGCCTTTGCTGGCCAGCGCGTCGTCGCTGTGTCCGCTGGAGATGCTCACAGCCTTGCCATCACCGTGGACGGCGCCGTCTGGAGCTGGGGCAATGGAGCCTGGGGCCGGCTGGGCCACGGCGATCCGCAGAACCAGCGGCTGCCGAAGAAAGTCGAGGCCTTTGTTGGGCCGCGCGTCGTCGCTGTGTCTGCTGGACATGCGCACAACCTCGCCCTCACCGCCGACGGCGCTGTCTGGAGCTGGGGCGGTGGAGGCTTTGGCAAGCTGGGCCACGGCGACCAGCAGCGCCAGCGGCTGCCGAAGAAAATCGAGGCCTTTGCTGGCCAGCGCGTCGTCGCTGTGTCGGCTGGAATGTTGCACAGCACCGCCATCATCGACGATGGCGCTGTCTTCACGTGGGGCAAGGGTGAAAGCGGCTGCCTTGGCCACGGGGAGGACCTGTCGGACCAGCTGCTGCCCAAGAAGATCGAGGCGTGGGAGCCGGGGCAGTGAGGTATCGGGGGGCTCGCTGGCCTCTGCACGGCGGGCCGTTTAGTGGCTCAGCTGCACAATGAGGAGCTTGTTGGAGTCGATCAGCCCGCGCGGTGTGCGGCGGGGTGTGAGAGCATGTGTGTGTGGGAAAGCGTCGGGTCGTAATGCCATGTTCGAATCCGGCAGTGTCGTGGCGAGATTTTCAATACCAAACAACTCTAACAACTCACACGTCATTGTGTCGTGGCGTGTCCATGCAGAAGAGAGGGAGTGCACTGCCCCAGTCCCACTGCTCAACGCTCAAGCTCAGGCGCCTCCCCTTGTTTGTCGCAGCTTTGCGCAGTGCTCGCAGGAGAGGAGCGCGCAGATCTTACGTGATACTAGTCACTAAGACGATTGCAGATACACATGCAACATGTTGTCACACTACACGCGACGCGCGAGCCTTCCGCGTTTGGTTTCTCAGGAATCACGCAAGCCGCTTCAACTCCGTCCGCCAAGGGCTGCATTTGTGGACTCCAGCGGGCACTCCAAGGGCTGCATTTGGACGCCCCCCCCCCCCCCTCCCCCCCCTCCTGCTTGGACCTTGTGCTTGCTCCGATCCTCCCTCCACGACACGTCCCGGACACGTGTTCTCGGGCCGACTTGAGAGCGAAACGGAATTACAATTGAGTAATCGGGGCATCCCGCGGGAGATCACGGTGATAGCGATAGTGATATCCGGGCGATCTCCAGAAGGGAACGAAATTTGCGAAACGCCAAGTCCTTCCCCTTTCGACACAGGTGTAATGTCGCCCGCGAATTTGCTGACCTCGAATCGTCCGATCCACCGACATATGGCAGACCTGGTGCTTATCTTGCGCCACGATGATGGGAGCCTCGAGGCCGTCAACGTCTCTCAGATCCTCTCGCTTGAGACCGTGCCAGAGTCCTTCTCGTGCGCACCCGACTCACCGCACGTTGGTCCACGATCACCGTTGGTGTCGCCGGACTCGCGAATCCATCGGGCCTGGATGAGCAATGCTATGCCCGCGGGCTAGCCTGTTGCCTCTACTCCGCGTCGGCGCCCCGACGCGTGGGACGCATGTGGCTCCTTTGCGCGGCGTTTGCCGACCCAACGTGGCTGGGTTGTCTAGAGGCAGCACGAGGCGAGCGAGCTGAGCAACCGAGCTCATGGTCGATGCGGAGGATCCTGCCTCCTCCCTGTAGCTAGTTAGAACCACCTTGAGAGAGCGAGAGAACCGCCACCGCCCGGCATGCTGCCCGGCCCTCTGTGAGTGCCCGCTGCGCGCTGCGCGTGGCTGCTGTGTGAGCTTCCGCTCACTCTCGCTGAGTTTCGGACTGCGCCCGTGGACAGGGGGAGGTGCTGCAGTGCGCGACCGTGGCACGGCAGAGGCCTGGCCCATTGTGCGTGCACGGGCTGGTGATGGTGTGTTCACATCAATATTACAATTAAAATAGAAAAAGATGATGTGATGGGGGGAGGTAAAGCAGCCGCGCGTAGTGTGAAGCAACACATAAAACTGCGCGGCCCCGCGGGGGGGCCACTCCGCGCTCGCGCGTCGCGGACATGCTCGCGGCACCGGATAACAAGAGCTCACCTCTCACTATCCGAGCTCCGGGCATGCTCTATGTGTCCGATCAAAGGCGACTGAGATGTCATGGGTCTTGCGCGTCACGGTCGCAACGGCCACGGCGTGCACTGGGGGAAAGGATGCAACAGGGATGCAAAGCGTCTCAGAGAGCGCGGAGAGTGCAGTGTGCGCAATGAGTAATTCTAGTCCGCGTCCTCCACCTCGCTACTCACCATTTCGCTGCTCACCGCCTCGCTGCCCACCGCCTCGCTGCCCACCGCCTCCGGCGCCGCGGCAACGTGAGTAGTCGCCGCCGCGGCGTCCTCACCATTACGACTCCCGCCACCGGCCTCCACCGCCGCGCCCAGCAGCCGCATGAACCGCGGCTTGATTGCGCTTGGCCGGCGCGGCCGCGCGAGCTGCTGGGCGGCGTCTCCTCGGGGCGGGGTGAGATCGTCCAGCCGTTCGAGCAGACGGTCGCGCGGGCCATCCTCGCCGCCGCCGCCGCCGCCGCGGGCAGGGAGGCGAGAGGTGGTGGTGGCGGCGGCGGCGGGGCGGGCCTTGCGGTTCGCGCGGCCACCGCGCCACGCCTGCGGAAGCGACTCCGCGTACTCTCCGTTTGGTCCAAAGAAGACGCGGTATGACCTCGCCGCCGCGTGCCGCTCCTCCACCGTCCAACCGGGAGGGAGGAGAGCCCGGTCCTTGGCGCGCCTCGCCAGCCACGCGTCCGAGCCGGCCCCGGAGCGGCTCGGAGGCGGGCCCACGCGCAAGCGCACGCCCACCCGCCCGTCATTGCTGACGGAGAACGCAACGGCGACGTGGCTGCCGCGCCGCGCCCTGCCCCGGACCTTTGTCCGCTTGCGCGGCCTTTCTCCGCAGGTCCACTCCTCCGCCTCCGGCTCGGAGGAGGAGCTGAGCAGCTCGCACTCAACCGCCACCGCCACATCATCCGCCGCCTCATCCCCCTCCTCTCCGCCCAGCAGCGGCTCAGCCCTGACCCACTCCACCTCCATCTCCACCGCCAGCGCCTCGCCGCCGTCGTGCTGCAGCTGCGGCTGCAGCTGCGGCTGCGCCTGCGGCGGCGGCGGCGGCGGCGGCGGCGGCGGCGGCGGCGGCGGCGGCGGCGGCGGCGGCGGCGGCGGCTGCGGCTGCGGCGGCGGCTGCGGCTGCTGCCAACGCCCAACAGCAGCAGCCACCGCCACCGCCAACTGTTGTGCTGCGAGCGCGTCCGCTGCAGCCCTATCTCGCTCGGCTGTAGCCCGCACCTCCGCCGCTGCCACCGCTTCGAAGGAGGCCGCGACCAGCTCCTCGTCCTGCGCCGAGTCAGAGAAGGCCGCGACCGTGTCCATGCCCGCTTCCGTGCTGAAAAAGAATTTTGCGATGGTACACTAGCCGTCCTCCCATTCTTTCCTTTTCTCGTGCGTTCCCTCTGAAGGCATCGGCGGATCCTCTCATTCCACATGGTTCGAACGACCGGTACGTGTGTACGTACATCACAGGGCATGAGAGAGCCCACATCCGGGTAATTCGCACGATGTGCTCTACGCTCTCGATCATCATCGCACATTGCCCTAGCGCTTGGCGTGACGGGCTAGTGCGCCGTACAGGCGCCAGAGGCGACCTGTGAAGGACAGAGTGCAAACAAGGCGCGGCGTCCTGCACGCCACGACCCCCACCTCGGTCGCAGGGGAGGGCGGGTGGCGACAGAAGCTGTGGCAGGCGCAGCGGCGAGCAGAGAGGCTCTGCCGCGCGCGGCACTTTCCATGTTCCATGGATCGCGTCACACCAATCCTCGCTACCCAACGCGGCCAAAGGATATCCACCTCGAGAACCTCGAGAGACATGAGACAACACAAGACTCCGAGACGGTGAGAGGAAACCGTCATCGACGTCACAGGCCATCGCAAATCTTTTGCATAATTTTGTCGAGATCTCTAAAAAGAAAAACAAATATCACGGCGTGTCTCGCACAAAGAACTGCGATCGTCATTTATCGACTTAAGGTTCTTCGGGCCAGTTGGGGGGGGCAAACCCTGCCCGGCCCCTAGAACCCCAGGTAAGGCCCAGGTATGGCCTAGGGCATCAGAAGGGACCAAGAGGAGTCCAGTCTGAGCCATAGAGCCCATGTCTTTGCCCCCGAAGGTCGCGTTCAAATGCCCGGAACGGCCGTCACAGTGGTGTCCGGCCGGCGCGATCACCGAGCTGTGACGCTCAGGGAAGCCTGATGAGGTACTGGTTTCTTTGCCCAGGGCTGGCCTTCCCCCCAGGCTGGATCAGCTGAGCAAGGTTTGGGGAGAATCCTATATTGGGATCTTCAGATATTTTGACGGATGACCGAAAATGGGCAAAAACGGGGTGATTTTGGTCATTTGACGGATGCACCTGGACCTTACCTGGGGTTCTAGGGGCAGGGTTTACCCCCCAACAGGAAGATTCTTAAAAAAGAAAAACTCAGCGGCGTCGCAAGTCACTGGCTTGCGATCGCCTTTTGAGATGAGCCCGCTGATCCTGTTCACCGCGGCCACCGCCGCGCCTACCGCCAAAAACGGCGCCTCCGGCCGCCTGCGGTCGGCGCTCCTCGCCTCGTACGACAAAGGCGTTTTCCCGTGGGAGGTTGCTTGGGAGGCGGCGCAGGCTGACGGGCCGGAGCGGTCGGGCTTGGAGGTCGAGATGGGCATCAACTTCCACCGTGTCCACTCCGTCGACGTCGTGAACCACGCCACGGACATGATCGTGTGGTATCGTCTGCGGTGGCACGACCCGCGGCTGGTGTGGAACGCCTCGCAGTATGGCGGGCTCACAACACTGCAGCTGTGGGTCGGTGACGGCACTGGCGCGGGCGAGACGTCCGAGATTTGGACGCCGGACATGACCCTGTGGAACCAGGGCGAGTCGATGCAGACCTCGCTCTCCAGCGCCTTCGCGAGCGTTTCGAGCGACGGCACCGTCTTCTGGTCACGGCCCGGCCACCTCCGCCCCACTTGCAAGTTCGTCGGACTCGACAGCTTCCCGTTTGACGAGCTGGGATGCACGATGGAGTTCGGCAGCTGGAGCTTCAGGCCCGACCGAGGAGCGCTGGAGAGGCGCGACACGGCGATAGCCTCACGATGCGGTTGTGTGAATAGCGGCCTCTACCTCCGCCCCGTCAAGATGGACGCCGGCTTCAGCATCGGAGGCTCCGAGACGGCGGGGGAGTCCTTCCAAGAGTTCTCGCTCGAGCGTGTCAGCTGCCGCGAGAACGTCTACCCGCCCTACCCTGGCGACCCAGAGAATGACTGGCCCGTCCTCCTCTACGAGGTGTGCTGCACACACGCTCACAGATACGCACGCTCGGGGAAGCCTACTCTCGGCTACTCTCGGCACAGCGCAGACGGTCAAGGACACGTGTCCTCTCGCACCTCCTCGCACGCTGCTCGCTCGCGTGTCCGATCCGCAGGTCGTCTTCCAGCGAGCTTGGCAGCCGTACACCCGTGGCTACATCTTATTGCAGGCCTTCCAATACAACACGCCCCCGCGCCTCGGACCCCCTCCACCCCGCCTCCTCCCCTCTGCCGCTCCCGCTCTCCCGCTCCTCCGATTCCTCCTCCTGCCGCAGGTGGTGCTAAACATAATCGGCTTCCTCTGCTTCAGCGTCCCGCCCCAGTGCGGCGAGCGGCTCGGCCTCGGCATCACGGCCGCCTCCTTTCTTCTTTTCCTTAGGTGTGCGGAGGGGGAACAAGCTTCCTGAGCTCTCTCGGAGCCGTCCCTAGGCGTTGCTCGCTGCCGTGGCATCCGACTTCGTCATCGCGGCAAAGCTTCCGGCTGCGCGCGAGATGACGTGGTCCGCGAGCTTCTCTCTCTAACTCGCTCCTGCCGGGACCCTTCTCGGACCCTTCCTCGGACCCTCTGTGTAGGTTTGCGCAGTTCTCCGCCTTCAGGTGTGCACACACGCACTCGAGGCCTGTATACCTCCCGCCCGTCAACTCCCCCCCCCCCTCCCCCTCCTCCCCTTCCAGCCTCGCGTACGCCGCGGCGGTGCTGGTCGAGTCGTGCATCGTCATCGGCCTCTACTACAAGACCTCCGAGTCGCTCCTGCCCAGCTGCCTGCGCTGGGCGAGCCGGCGCGCGGCGGCCGTCGGCCTCCGCCGAGTTGTGTCCACAGGAACGGCGGCGGCCGTCGGCCTCCGCCGAGTTGTGTCCACAGGAACGGGCGAAGAGCTAGACGCGCCAACCCGCGAGGTTAGCGGAGCCGGCGCGCACGCGCCGACGGAGTTCTCGCGGCGCGACGCAAACGACTTCCGGCACGAGGCCGAGAAGGACCTCAACACAAAGTGGCAGCGGGTGGCATGCGCCATCGACGAGGTGGCGCGGTGGGTGGTGCCTCTCTCGTACGCCGTCGGACTCGCCTGCCTGCTCGCCGTCAAATAGAGGCGGCGCGACGGAGAGAGAGAGAGAGTGTCCTTGTCCCATCCGTGGACCACGACCAGAGCACGAGACGAAAAGAGGAAAGAGTAAGAGAAACGGCGCATCAACCCCAGAGTGCGCAGAGATATAGAGACTGGCAGACTCCATGGGAGTTCGAGCCGACCCCTCACGTCCCCGACATGCCGGTAAACACTCGCGGAGGCAGGGAGGAGCGACCGACCTTCCGGTCCCAAATGTGTCCACATGCGCGCGTGTGTGGTGCGCGGCGCACACGGTGCGCCACGCCGGATCCGCCGGCCGCACGCGGACCTGCCGCGCGCACGCCATGGCTGGCTGTGCACAGTCCTCTGCCGCCCCGCCCCGCGCCTCGCCCACGCCTCTCGGTAGGGGAGAGCGGCCACAGATTAGCGGCGGGACGGCCTCGCTAAGAGCTCTGCCCCGCCACCTCTGACCTTCCCCCACCTTTCCCCACCCCCCACCCGCCGGTCTCCCGGCCGGCGCGCTGGTCGCCGAGGCCGCTTGCTTTTTGCCACATGCTCGGGGCCGCCTTAAGCACCCCAGCGGAGGCTCGCCGCCACGATCTTGACCGCCTCGTCCACCGCCGCCTCTTGCCCGGCCTATGGCTCACCGCATCACGCCGGTCACGCCTTCGGTGCTGCCAGACCGCGCCGCGTCGGGGCCTCCCGAGCGCGCAGCCTTGTGCGCACTGGCCGCCAGGAAGGAGAGCCGTCCCCGCGCCGGCTTGATGCGCTCGTCGGCGGTGCCCGCGGCGAGGGCGGCGTCGGCGGCCGCGAGCGCGGCTGCCCAGCCGACCGCGTCGCGTGGCGCCTAAAAGCGCGCGGCACACCGCCAAGGCCACGTCATTGAAGGGAGCGTGCATTGAAGGAAGCACGCGTCTCGACGGCAGCGGTGCAAGCGCCGCCTGCGCGGCCGCGCTCACGAAGCAGCTGAGCGCATCGACCAGCCGCGACGCAGAGCGGCCGCGGCCAAAGCCGTCGCGCAGCAGCTCCGCCGCCTTGGTGTAGAAGGACTTTGCCGCGGAGCGCGGCGTCGGCGCAGTCATCGCCGCCTCACACCACACCTGCGCCGCCGAGCTGCGCAGCCTGTCGGCGGCGGCGCCCTCCGGCTGCGCAGCCGCGCCCTGCAGCAGCGCGACGGCGGCGAGGTGGAGGAGTCGGCCCGTCGCCGCCGCGTCCTTCGCCTCCTTGGCCTCGAAGTAGAGGCGCTTTCCGCCCATCACGAGCGCGCTGGCGCGGTCGGCGCCCTTGAGGTACGCCTGGGGGGCCGCAAGATGAGAAGTGAGTGGTGTGGGTGAGGGTGCTACGTGTGAGAGAGGCTGCGCCTTCTCGGCGTGCGCCCACAGCTTGTTGCGCTCGAGATTGGCGGCCTGGCGCAGCCAGTCCTGCGCGCTCGACTTGCGGCTCTTCGTCTTGGTCACGGAGAGGAGGCTCTCGAGCCCGCTCTCGGCGACGCCCGCGCGGCTGAGGTAGCCAAAGAGGGGCGCGCGCCGCTCGGTCGACGAGTCGTAGACGAAGCAGCGCTTGCGCGCCCGTGTCATGGCGACGTAGAGCATCTTGAGCTCCACGCACAGCACCTGATCGCGCAGCGTGTCGAAGGCGTGCGGAGCGGTCGCGCCCGGCGCCACCTCGCCGTCGATGGCGCCGACCACCGGCCAGGTGCAAGCCTTGTCGGAGTCGGCGAAGAAGTCGAAGATGCAGACGTCGTCAAACTCGAGGCCCTTGCTCTCCTCGACAGTCAGGACGAGCCCCGAGCGTGGGCTCCGCCCTGCGGCGTGTGGGGGAGCGACTTTCAGAGGCGGGCGGTCAGAGGATCAGTGGAGTCGTGGTGGTACCGGACGCACCAAACGCAGGCTGGTCTCGGCTGCTTCGCCATTTTTCAATATTGGGACGCTATGCCGTCGATGATGGCCCTCAGACCCGGGGGGAGGGGGTAGTCGAGATGCAGCAGATGGGGAGATTCGTCAGCTGTCGAGTCCGGCGCCCGACGCTCATCCTGTCTTTTCCCCGGGCGTCAGGCGCGACGCCGGCGCTCCTCCCTTGCGGCCGGCCACAGGTCATGATGGCCGGCTCGTTCCTCTGGAGCCCTCCGGGGCCGAAGGCTAAGTCGACGGAGAGAGGCAACCTCGTCCAGGTCGCCTCCACCTTCGACCCGTCGGCGGTCGAGCCCGACCGCGGCGGATGGCCCATCGCAGTGGCCGAGCTCTTGGGCGTGCGCGGGAAGCTGCGTACCTTCGAGCTCCTGGACGGCAGCGCGCGCGGCGGGTGCAGCTACTATGACGGCTCGACTCGCTCGCCATGGGAGTACAACAGTTCGGACCTCGCCAACTACTGGCTCGTCAACGACTTCGTCACTCGGGAGGATCCCTCGGGCGCCGGGGTCGTAGGCCGCTTCTCCTTCGATTGGAAGGCGGCCGTGCAGCAGCTGGAGAGGTGGCGGGCGCAGAGCGCCACCGGCGGTGCCACCCCGCCGACCGACGGCGACGCCACGCTAGCCGAGGCGATTGGGGGCTTGCGGGTCGACGAGGGCGGCAACTCTCCAGACGACGCCTTGAAGCTGGCTCGTGCCTCAGCGGACGAGGCAGTAGCGGCGCGGAGGCGCGTCGTGCCGAACGCCGCTCCAGCTGCCAGCTCGAAGGACCGAGAGCCGTCGGTCTCGGGCGCCGTCCAGCACTGCCAGAGCCGCGGCATGACATGCGCGGGCTGTGGAGTTGTGTTTGGGCTGGGCGCCAAGATCGAGCCGCGTGGCGCCGGCTTCGTACACGCCGGCCGTGACGAATGCGGCCGAGCCGCCGACGAGAAGGCTCCGGCTGTCATCGAGTCGGTGAGCCGGAGGGAGGCGTCCCTCGAGACGGTCCTGGGCGCCGGACGTGTCGAGACGGCGCTCAAGTGCCTCCAAGGGGGGTGCAGTGCCACAGGCGACAAGTACATCTGTGGACGCTGCGGCTCCTACGGGCTCCACCGCGAGTGCGCGGGCTTGTCGAAATACCAGGTCGAGCCGGGACAGCTCGTCTGTGCCGTGTGCAGGGCCGAAGCCATGACGCCGGACGGCCACTCACCCACCGACCTCGTCCTCCGACGCGCCGCTCGGACGATGCTCGCCGAGCTGGGCACCAAGGCGTCCTCCACGTCGAAGAACCACGCGGAGTTCACCCGTCTCGAGGAGGTGTGGGCTACGAGTATGGGCGGCGGCGTCGTCCTGCCCCGCTACCGTGTCGAGTCGATGCTCGAGTTTATCAACTGGCTCGCGATGGACTCCGGCCGCGCTCGCTCGTTCGAGACGATCCTGAGGGCGGCGGGCGGAGTCATCGCCAAGACCACCGCCAACGGCATAATGTCCGACCCCCGGGTGAAGGCGCTCCGCGCGAGGATGGTCAGCCTGATCGGCGAGCTCGCGCAGCCGTGCACGCACACCACGCGCAAGCTCGCTCGACTCGTTCTCGACGAGACGCTCAAGACGTGCTGCACCGGCGCCAAGGCGGAGGCAGTCTACTCGAGTCATCGCGTCATGTTCCTCCTTGAGGTGATGATGGGGTTGCGGCTCGGCGAGACGACGGGCCGCCAGCACGGCGTCGCCGCCTGCGACGTGTGGATCGTCAACCCGCTCTCAGAGCGATGTGCCGAGATGGGGACGACTGTTGCCGCCCACCTCGAGTCCACGAAGACGGCCCAGGGGAAGGGCCGGTGGGCTCACTGTGTGGGCACGTCACTCACCTCTGAGTTCAGCCTCGAGTCTGCCGTGCGGGATCTGTGGCGTGTGCAGGGGCACTCGACCGAGACGGTCACGGTGGACGGCTTCAAGGTGGAGCGGCCGGACTACTCTGTCGTGCAGCTGCGTGTCGGGGCGAGCCTGCCAGACGGCGCTTTCGACACCTTCGTCGGGGCCCTCGGCCGGCTGCCGAGTGACCACCCGCTCCGGCCAGCGGCCAAATACCTTGGCCGCACCGCGACTCAGAAGAGGAAGGCGGCGACCATCGAGGAGGGCGATCGGTACGTCAACCTCGTTGGGGGAGCCAAGGGTTCTGCCAGACTCCGCGCTGCCAGCGAGTGGTTGGCGGGACTGGGGCTCACCCAGTACGCCGCCGTCGTCAAAGGCCCGCTCATCCGGGCGACAGACGGCGGGCGCCTCACCGATACTCCGCTAGAGACTGGCTCGTCATATAGCCATTCTACGAAAGCGCTCAAGCTCGCGTACGAGCTCCTCCGCGAGCGCGACGAGGAGGACCTCGAGCTTGCGATTGAGGAGGACGAGGCGGGCAACCCAATTGTCAAGTTTGCCCACCATTCGAACCGACGGTTCTCGGACAAGGTGGCGCGGGACACGAGCGATGTCACGGGCGCTACCATCACAGACATCGACTGCATCTTCGGCTGGAACGAGCAGGAGCGAGAGAGGTCGATGCAGCAGCACTACGCCGGCCTCGATCTCGCCTCGCGCATCGAGCGGCTCGCGCGAGTGACTATGATGGTGTAGTGGCTGAGGGGCTGGGGCAGGGCTCGAGATCATGTTCTACGATGGATGGCGATGGGGGTTGGTCCTGCAACGGTGTCTCGTGCGGAGCAGTGGTGTGCTGTCGCGCGAGGGTTGCAGGCGTGAGGGTCGAGGGTACCTTTTCCCCCCTTTGCTATTAACAATGCTTTGGAATCTATGAACATGACCTCGAGTGGAGCCCCAGTCCTCGACAGGCTCATGACGATCGGCCGTCGATCCCGAAGGGTCGTCGGTTGAGCTAGGGAGCCTGGCGATGGACGCCACCGCGACCCCTCGTGGCATCTCTCTCGCCGTCGGCGAGCCGGGGGCTCGCAGACGGCCGACTTTCTATATAACCAGTAGGACAGCCGTGAGTGTGAATCGGATAGGGAGTTTGCGTCCGTCCACCGTCTTCGTGGACGTCTGTCCTCGTGACACCCACACCCCACACGGCCTGTTTTGCTTCCCCACCCACCCTCCCTATTGTGTGCGCTGTCGCGTTTTGGGGTTGGTCCTGCAACGGTGTCTCGTGCGGAGCAGTGGTGTGCTGTCGCGCGAGGGTTGCAGGCGTGAGGGTCGAGGGTACCTTTTCCCCCCTTTGCTATTAACAATGCTTTGGAATCTATGAACATGACCTCGAGTGGAGCCCCAGTCCTCGACAGGCTCAGGTGGCGACGGTGGCGGCGGTGCCAAACGGGGCTCCGGCGGCGAGGATAGTGGTGGCGATTGGCGATGTAGGGCAAGGCGGCGGGGCGGGCGACAACGGTGTGGCTTGGGGCAGCGAGACCTCGCGGTAGAGCGCGCCCACGTGCAGCTGCTTGTCCTTGAGCGAGCTGTGGCCCTGCAGCAGCCGGCCGAAGCCCTCAAAGGTGAGCAGGGACCGCTCGCCCGCGCCGCTGGCGCGCTTCGCCCGCCGCGCCGCGCCCGCCGCGCCCGCCTCGCCGCGCCCGTTCGCCAGGTCGCGCGGCGACGAGGGCTCCGCCGGCGCGAGGAGCGGCGCGAGGCTGTCGCCGCCGCCGTCCGTCGCAGAGAGGAAGCGCGCCACCTCCTGGTCGGACTTGAACCAGCGCTGGTCGGGCGGCAGGCAGCGGTCGAGCAGCACCAGCCACTCGGACGAGGAGAGGAAGAGGGGCGCGTCCAGCTCGGGCTCGGCCGCGACGAAGGCCTCCTTGAGGCGGGCGGCGGGCGGCGGCTGCGCGCCGAGCGGAGCCACGAGTCCCGCGTGGTGGCTCTCGATTCGCGAGGCGAGCGTGCGGCTCTTGCAGAGGAAGAGCACCTATTCACAGCTGCGCTGTTCACAGCTGGACTATTCACAGCGGCTCTTGCAGAGGAAGAGCACCTATTCACAGCTGCGCTGTTCACAGCTGGACTATTCACAGTGCGGCTCTTGCAGAGGAAGAGCACGTTGGCGTGCGGCGGCGCGCCCTCGCCATCGGCCTCCAGACGGGCCGGCGCCCCCTCAGCCACGCGCTGCTCTGCGACGCGGCGCCGCTCGTTGGCTGCGTGGGTGCGGTAGAGGAGCTCGTTGCAGAGGGACGTCTTGCCCGTGCCGGAGCGGCCGACCAGCAGCGTGGAGCAGGTCGGCTGCGGCGGCGGCACGAGCGCCTCCTCGTGCGCGTCGAGGAGGAGCGGCAGCTGGACGTCCTGCACGTCCGGGTTGAGGAGGAGGAGCTTGGGCAGCGTGTCGCTCACGGCGTACCACTTGATGACGTAGGGTACCTGAGGGCGCAGCGCCGGATGTCGGGGCATCGCCGCCGCGCCGCTCTGCGACACTGGCAGGCGTGCGGCACCGCCAGCTCGCCGCCGTCCTCGGCGTGGACCGGGTGCCACTTGTCGCTCGGGTGCGAGAGCTCGTTGGTGGTGCCCATCGGGAAGCGGCCCTCGGTGTCGCGCCGCCCCCTCTCGCCGTAGGCCCACGCCTCCTCGACGTACAGCGCCACCTCGTGCAGCGACACGTCGGAGGTCTCGATCGACCACACGCGGATCGCCTCGGCGCCGCGCGCAGCCTCGAAGAAGGGGCGCCCCTCGCTGCTCCGCTCCCACACGACGGCGAAGACCGCCTCGCCGCCCTTGCCCAGGCTCGCGCTGACGCGCAGCGGCACCGCCTCCGAGCCGGGGCAAGGGCTCGACGTCGCCTCGCCCGCGCCAGAGGCGAGCGTGTGGAAGAGCGCCAGCGCCTTGCGCCGCCTGGCGACGTCCATCATCGTCAGCTGCAGCCAGACGTGCCGCGTGAGGACGACGCGGATCGGCTGGGCGCCGAAGCAGAGACGCTTCACGAGCTTCCGGCTGCGCTCCTGTTGGGGGCGGTGGAGGCGGTGGGGGAAAGCGGCGACAGTGAGGGCGGCGGCGGTGAGGGTGGCAGCGGCGGCGGGGGCGCACGCCTCGCCACTCACCACGAGGCTCGCCGGTGAAGGCTCCGCCTCCGCCTCTGCCTCCGCCTCGCCGTTCTCTGGCTTGTGCGTCGGCGGCGCGCGGGGTGAAGCGGCACGCTTGGACTTGGCGGCCTTGGACGTGGCGCCGGTGGCGGCGCCGCGGAGGCTGAGCAGCTCGGCCACGCTCGCCTGAGGTGCGGGCGGGCGGACCGGACTCGAGAGGAGTGGGGGCTATCTGTTCTCGTGCAGGAGCAGGGGCTGCAGCATGCAAGAGACGACCAGGCGAAGTGCCGCCCTCACAGGCTGCGGGTCGTGCTCACCTCGGGGCGGAGGATCGAATCGATCGACGGCAGCGTGCCGCCCGCGGCGCGCAGCCGCTCCTCCGCCGCTTGCGCCAGCCGCGCGGCCTCCTCGCGCAGCTTGGCCACGAGCGCCGCCACGCCGCCGCTTGCGTCACAGAGCGCGAGCGGCGTCACGTGCCGTCGGTTCTGCGTCCCGTAGCCCTCGAAGCTGTGGGCGCCCATCTCCGGCTGCGCCGCGAGGAGGCCTGCCACCGCGCGGTCGTCGATGGCGCAGCAGAGGTGCAGCGGCAGGTTGCTGCGCGCGTCGCGCTGCAGCGGGTTGGCCCTCCCGAGCAGCGGGTCGAGCAGCAGCCTACGCAAGAGAGCAAACGGCGTTGAAAGCGGGGAAGGCCAGAGGGAGGTCAGGGATTAGCGACCTGAGCAGGTCGGCGCCACTCTCGCCGCCACTGCGCACCGTCGGTCGGTCCCTGTCGCGCCCCCAGACGTACAGCCCGCCCGCGGCGGCGAGGTGCGTCGCCGACTGGCCGCACCAACGGCCTGTGTCCGGCCACCTCAGGTTGGGGTCGGCGTCGCCTTGGAGCAGCGCCTAGCAAAAGGTTGGGAGGGGGGAGGGGGGGTGGGTGGGGGGGGGGGGCGTCAGCTCCAACTCCTCCGGGAAGGTGACTGTGCGCTCATCCAGGCGCAGGCGCCTCGACGACGGGAAGCAGAGCCGCGTGCGGCGCCATGGCGAAGGCGTGCAGTGGCGCGTCAGCCCACCGCCCATCCTGCCTGGTGACGAGCGCCGTCCTCAGCTCCTCCTGCGCCTTCGCCGGCCAGATGCCAAACGGCACGTACGCAAGGAGGAGCCGGCCGACAGCCTGCGCCCCCACCGCGGCGGCGGAGGGCGGCTCACCCTCAGAGGGCCGCGCGAATGCCGTGCCGACGGCGAGGCTCTGCGCCGCGGCTTGCCACGCTGCCGCCTCTGCCTGCCCGCTGCTGCTCTCGAGCCCCAGGTGCGCCCACGCGAGCCACGGGAGGCACTGCCGCAGCAGCATCTCGAAGGGGGAGAGGGAGCGGGCGGGGCTGCCAGCGCTCAGCTCGAACGGCTCGCTCTGCGCGGCGGGGTTGGCGCCGTGGCGCACGAGCAAGGTGAGCATCGGCCCGAGCCGAGTGACCGAGGACTCGTCGCACTGCTCCGCCACCGCGGGCAGCAGCCGCGTCAGCGCCGCCCTCATCTCTGCATCCGTCTTGATGGACTCCGCCTCGATAGCTGGGAGCTGGAACGCGCAGAGCGAGGTGAGCGCGCGCTGGCTGCCGCAGACAGCGGCGCACGAGAGCGGCGTCGCGCCCGTGAGCGGCGCCTCAGCCAGCGCCGAGAAGCCCGCCTGCAGGAGGGCCTCGGTCGCCTCGACGTCGTCCATGCACGCCGCGACATGCAGGGGCGACCAGCCCGAGCTCAGGTCGGCAGCCTCCTCGCACAAGTGCGCCACGAGCAGGGCACGAGGGCGCACGTCGCCCGCAGCCGCCTCCTGCAGCGCTTCAAGCAGCGGTGGCGCCCCTCCAACCTCAAAGGGCAGCAGGGCGGCGATGCCCTCGAGCAGCGAGCAGAGCTCCTACAGTACTCGCGTCACGCTGGTCACAGTCATCGCACGCAAGGCGCTCGGCTCCGCAGCAACACGCGAGGGCCTTGATGCTCGAGACCCGCAAAACCTGGTCCGCTGGCGCGCCAGCGAGCACCGACAGGGCCGCTCCTGGCGCAAGCGGCGTGCCGGGCTTGCTCTCCTCGTCGATGCCGCACTCGCCGAGTCTCTTCCTCAGCCGGTCGAGGGCGTGCGGCCCCGCCTTTGGGTCGGCGGCGCGCTGGCTCAGGAGCAACTCCAGCAGCGAATGCAACGAGCCGTCGTCGGAGCGGAGCACACCGGCCAGCACGCCGTTGGTCGTGCGCGACTCCGACGCGAGGCACGCCTCGACCTCGCCCTCGGTGGCAGCGCCGAGAGACCACCGCGTGAGTGCGCCGGCGGGCAGCGCCTGCCACAAGCACTCGAGAGGCGCCCGCCACCCGCCGAGGGCGTCGGCCTGCGCCGCAGACCGAGGGCCGAGCACGACGCTGTTGTCGACCGGCGGGCAAGCGAGCGCGCCGCGCCACGCGTCCGCGAGCGCGCGGCGCACGTCTGGCGCCTCATGCCAGCTGGCCTTGGCGCCTGCGGCCGCGGCAGAGAGTAGCGCCTGCAGCGCTGGCACGCTGCGCCGCTCGACGGCGAGCCGGATGGCACTCTTGCGCTCGACCTGCAGCTGCAGCGTGATGACCTGCTGCTGGTGCGGCGCCTCCACCGCCTCTCTCTCATCCTCGGCCTCGGCGATGGCGGGCATGCCGCTCGGGCGGGCGCCGCCGGTGCTGCACCCGCGGACGAAGCGGGTCGTCTTTGCGCTCCTCAGCATGGCCCGCACTGCCGCGTGGGCGTCGGCCTGCTCGGCGAGCGACTCGAGCTGGTGCTCGGCTGCCTGGAGCAACCTCGACGCCTTTTGGCTGTGCGCCTGAGCCGCCGCCCTCAAGGCCGCCGACGCCTCGTACTCTCGCTTGGCTTTCGCCGCCCGCTCGCGCGCCTCTCGCTCGAGGTTGCGCAAAAGCGAGTTGGCGCGGCTGGCGTCGGCATCGGCGTTTTCGGACGCCTCCTTTGCCTCCAAGTACTCCTTCTCCACGAGCGATCCGTTCAGGGTAGCCATCGCCGCTGCAGCCGTCAGGCCGTCATGCTCCGCCACAGCGCGATGCTTCGCCACCCGGAACGCCTTCTCCTTTCCGAGCAAGCTCTTGTTCAACGCGGCGCGCACCTCCTTCGCTTCGACCTCGGCGGCCGCCGCGTGGTCCATCTCCAACGTGTTCTCGTCCTCGACGGGGCGTGCGCGATACTGGGCAGCATCCGCCATCGCCTCCTCATTCTTCTCGTTCATTCTGGCCAGCAGCGCCTCGCGCCGCCCCTCGACGTTCTCCTTGGCCGAGTCGAGCAGCGCGGTCGCCTCGTCGTACCGCTTGGCGCGGACCAGCTCGAGGTGAGTGCGGCGCATCTCCAGAACCCAGTCGCGGAGCGACGCCCACTCGTCCGCGTCGCTCGCCAGGTCGCTCTCGAGGAAGGTGGCCATCTGCTCGACAACCCCGCCGGCGCCGAGGAGCTTGGTCAGCGAGGACTCGAGAGCGGCGAGTGCGGTCACGACGCCAGCCTCGTCGGTCAGGCGGTGGGAGACTGCCTGTAGCTTGAAGTCGGAGAGCGCCTCCGAGCAGTGCGGCTTGGACAGCTTGCGCGCCTGGTCGGTGGCGAGGCGCAGAAGCTTCTGCCGCCGCTCGGCGGGGACGCTGACGCCCGACAGCTCGAGCAGCTTCTTGTCCACCCTCTCTTGCGGCCACGCGGACCACTCGCGTCGGACCCGCGCCAGCTGCTTGTCCCGGAAGGCGCAGAAGGCAGCGACCTGCAGAGGCGGCGGTGCGAGATGGAGGAGGCGAGGGTTCGCGGCACAGTGAGGGGGCCGGTGCTGCGGCGGGCCTTGTGCGCGAAGTCGTCGCACTTCTTGCGCGTTTCCGGGCGAGCTCCTGCCCACAGGCTGCGGAGCTGCTGGTCGAGATCGTCGCCGGCCAGCCCAGCAAGCGGCTTCTTCGGGTCATGCAGCGCCTGGTCGGCAAAGACGTCGAAGCCGCTCGCGGCATCCGAGCCGAGCGGCACGAGGTCGTTGTCGCAGCAGTAGGTTCGGTAGCACCTGTGAGAGACGAGGGGCATCACCAAGGGGAGGAGAGGGGGCGAGTGACGTGGGTGTCGCCAACGGGCTCCGCCCGCATGCCGGAGGAGCGCACCGCACAAAGTCGTCCTCGGCCATCATCCGGTGCTCCTCGAAGCGGAGCTCCTCGCTGCCCAGGAAGAGGCGCAGCGATGCGTCGGCGGGCGAGAGCGCGCAGGCGATGGCCGACGCGTCCTTGACGAGGAGCGGCTCCTTGAGCGTCTCGTCCCCGCGTGCGATCACGCTGGCGCTGAGGATCACGTCGTCTGAGAGAAGACCTGCGGCGTCGGCGGCACAGCCCTCCGCGACGTCGCTCACGACGAGCCCGTGGCCCGACGGCGCGAGGGCGAGCCGGCAGCCGATCGACGCGTTGTCGAACTTGAGCAGGCAGGCGCTCAGCGTCCGGCTCTCCCCGACGAGGCTTGCCACCGTCTGGCGCGGCAGCCGGAGCTGCACTCGATGGCAGTATTTCAACTGCTTCAGCTTGCCCTCCTTGGCGGCGAGGTCCACCTCGGCGGCGGCCTCCTCTGTCTCCGCCTGCGTGACCGCCGCGCGTGCAGCGAGCCACTTCTGCTCGCGCTCCTTGGCCTTGTGCTTGAAGTTGGCGATCTCTAGCTCCTTCTGCTTGATGTACTCGGGTGTCTTGCGGATGACCTCCGCGAGCTCCTCAGGTTCGATCGTGGGCTCGAGTGCGTCCTCCTCGTGCTCCAAGAGGATGGCCTTCTCCGCCTGCTCCTGCGTGAAGTCGCGCGTGGACGAGCTTGCGCGCGGCGCCGGGTCGGAATCGCACTTGAACGGCTCGATGTCTCCAGCGCGCCCGTCAGCACAGACCCAGCGCTTCGCCGGAAAAGAGATGCTCACGCCGAACGCCCCCTTCAAGTCCCTCAGCCTGCTAGAAAGGTCCTTGAGCATCGACTGCCGTGTCTCCTCCGCAACCTTGGGGTCCTCTGCCCGCGTCTTCGTGTCCACGCAGCTGTCCACAAGCACCTGTGTTGTGCGTGGAGGGAGGGTGGAGGGGTGGGGTTTGTGATGGTGGGTGGGAGCGGGGCTGCGGTGGAGGCGAGAGGGGGGAGGGACGGCGCGCCTTGATGCGGATGTTCGGCGGCCACGGCTTGGGAGTCGCCGGGGATGCCTCCGTGATCGGCGGCATGGTCGACGGCTTGGTCGGCGGCTTGGTCGGCGGCTTGGTTGGCGCCGGCTTTGACTTGACGACGAGCGTGCCAGCCTCCGGCGTGGCCTCGCTGAGCTGGACTCGCACGCTCGTGGGGGAGGTCGCCGCCAGCGCGAGCGAGACGGGCGGGCGAGCGGGCGAGGCGGGCGAGGTGGGTGGCGAGGCGGGCGAGGCGGGCGGCGAGGCGGGCGCGGCGGGCGCGGCGGTGCGTCGCTCGCGCCGCGCCACGCGGATGCCAAAGAGGAGCCGTGCCCAGCCCGCTTGCAGATGCGCCTCGCGCGCGCAGCGGAGCGACGCCTTCTTGTAGTTCTGCTGATGCTCCGGTGAGGCGAGAAATTTCAGGTATGTCTCGCATTCGGTCTGATAGTCTCGGGCTTGTTCGATCTTCTTCTCCGCGTGCGCCACCACGTCCTTCTCCTGCCCCCTCTCACGCTCCACCTAGAGTGGACGCGCCGGTGACGCGTCTTGAGGGGTCATGGCCTCGCCATGCACGGCTCAGCGCGCCTCAGCCTCCGTCTTCTCGAGCTCCGCTTTCATTGCCTGCGTCGCCTTCTGCTTCCCCGTCCGCGCCTCGTCCTTGTCCCTCCTCTGGAGGTAGGCGGTGGCCACCTCCTTGCTCGACAACGTCATCGTCGTGAGGCGCTTCTCCTCCTCCACCTCGCACCGCACTGGCGCACTCACGCTCCCGTAGATCTCGCGCAGCGCGCCGGCCGTCTTGTGCGGCTCGGTCGTACCAGTGAAGGTCAGGAGGAAAGCGTCGCTGCCGTCTTCGGTGGGGGTCGCCTCTGCCGCGACACCGAGGTCGCGTTCGCATCGCCGGACCAGCTCCTGCGGAGGCCAGCGTCAAGCGGCTCTTGGCAGCGGCAGAGGTCATAAGTCGGGCCATGGGCTGAGTGGCACTGTGACTGTGTGTGTGTGTGTGGGGGGGGGTGGCTCCGCTAGGCCAGGGAGGAGTGTGTGCTGGGGGGTGGCTCTGCTAGGTCGGGGAAGTGGGACAGAGCGTGCCTGGTGCGATCCCGCCGTGAGGGGCATCGCCAAGAGGGCGTTGAGGAGGTCGACGCGGCCGGCCCTGTGCGCAACGGGAAGTCTCGGTGGGGAGCGTGGGGGGTGGCCCTGGCAGCGCGAGGGGCCTGGCGCACCGCACGCAGACGCCGAGCCCGATCAGAGCATCGGAGTGGGAGAGGCCTCCGACGCGCTCGACGTGCGGCTCACAGAGGCGGAGCACGTCCTCGGGCAGCCCGCGCAGGCACGCGTTCGGGCTCACCGCGGCCTGCTCAAACAGCAGCTCCATCGCCCGGAAGGGCAGGTCCTCGTAGTGGGAGGCGATGGCGGCCTCGCCCACGCCCTTCGAGAGTGCGCCCAGCTCTGACAGGTGGCCCCGCCCCATCTTCCTCGCGAGCAGCAGGCCCGCCGCGTGGCGCGCGTTGGCGTCGTTCATCCGGCGCGCCTGCCTCAGCGCCGCATCGTCTTGAGCAGGCTTGCTGTCGTGGGGCGGCTTTGCCTTGGCCGCCTTTGCGGTGGCCTTTGAGGCGGCCGTCAGCAGCCGCAGAACGCCCCTCGGCTCCGCCTCGGGGCCTGGCCGCAGCCGCAGCGCGCCGTCGTGCAGCATCGCCTCGAACGCCACGAGCTGCTTCTTGATCTCGCTGCCCTCGGACGGCGAGAAGGCGGCCGAGTTGGCGATGCGGCTGAGCGGCAGACCCACCCTCTCGATGGCGACGAGCCGCTCCTCGAGGGTGCCGTCGCTCGCACTGCTCGCCAGGCCGAGGCTGCGCTCCAGCTTGCCGATCCGCTGCGCGAGGGTGGCCGTATCCGCGGGCTCGATGCCGAGGGACTCCTCGCAGCGGGCCACCCGAGGCTTCATCTCTGCCTCCGACAGGAGAGGGGCGCTGACGGGGGCGGCCTTGGGCGGCGTCGGCCCGGCGAACGCAGAGAGGCTCTTCTCGGCCGCAGCGCTCAGCTCGGCGGGCGGTAGCGTCGGCTTGCGCGCCAGCGTGTCGCGGTCCAGGCGGGTGCGCTGCGCGAGGCGGCTCAGAGGCGGCACCGCGGGCGCGTCGAGAGGCGCAACGGAGCGCCGTGGCCGCGGCGCGTGCAGTGCGGCGGTGCTGCTCACCGACCGCTGCACCTGAGCGGGCTTGTCCTTGGTCTTGCCCGCCGGCAACGAGGACGCCCTCGCGAGGGGGCTGGGCGCCGGTGCCACGCCCTCCTTGTTCGTGCCGTTGGGGGAGGACTGTCCTGGCGGCTTTGGCGGCGGCGGTGCCGGCGCGGGCGCCGATGGCTTTGGCGGCGCGGGCCGCTGCGGGATCGGCTTGGCCTCTGACCACTGCGGGGCGATGCTGAAGGGCACCGGCTCGGGTGGCGGCGTGGGCTTGGAGCTGGACTTCCCTGCAACGGGGGGGGGGGACGCCTGAGTGTGCGGTGTGTGGCGGGGGCGCTGTCTCGACAGGGGCCACGTGGCGAAGGCGCGAGACGGGCACCTGCGGCGGGCTTGCGTGGCTGCGTCCGCGGCGTGCTCGGCCGTGCACCGCTCCTCGTCGCGGGCGAGGCCGAGGGCGAGGAGGGCGAGACGGACCGCGCACTGGCCGAGAGCGACGAGGGCGAAGGTGGCCCCGCACTCTCGCCGCTCGCCGCTGCCACGGCCTTGGCGGAGAGCTGGTCAGTCCGCTCGAGCACGAGCCGCCCACGGTCCGCCTTGAACAGCCGCGACGGCTCGCCGGTCTTGACGCTGGTCTTGACGCTGGTCTTGCCGGCCTTGGTGAGCGGCGAGCAGGAGGGCGACGCCGCCTGCTGTGTCAGCCTTGGAGACGGAGGAGGAGACGCGGCGCCGGACGGCGAGAGCGGCGAGGAGCGCGAGGCTGGCTGCCACGGGATTGGGCTCTGAGGTGGCGAGGCCGCACGCGCAGAGGAGGG
Organism: Emiliania huxleyi CCMP1516; assembly: GCF_000372725.1. Classification (NCBI taxonomy): domain Eukaryota; phylum Haptophyta; order Isochrysidales; family Noelaerhabdaceae; genus Emiliania; species Emiliania huxleyi. Next base: position 489,354 of record NW_005197426.1, read on the forward strand.
CACGCTTGCGTGAGGGACGGGGGCAGGCATCCGGCACCCGAGGGAGGCCAGGAGCTCGGATCGGACGGCGGTGGCGGCAGCCGGCGAGAAGGTTGTGAGCGGTCCTGTGCTCGAATCGTCGCCCGTGCTCGAATCGAACGCCACAGGCGAGAGTTCGGGCTCAACGTCTGGCGGGGGCAGCGGCGGGGGCGGCGGCGGCGGGGGCGGCGGCGGCGGGGGCGGCGGCGGCGGGGGAGGCGGCGGGGGCGGGCATGACGGACGCAGCATCATCTCCAGCAGCCGGTCGGCCTGCTCGACCAGCCCTCCCTCGCCCTGCAGGCCCACCATCTCGTTGGCGGCGTGTAGCGTGTCGACGAGGCTCCCCCCGACGGGCAGCGAGTCGGTGCCGAGCACGTTTGCGATCTGCGCCACCTTCTCGGGGAGCGCCGCCTGGAATGGCGCCGCCCCGGGCTCCGTCGCCTCGTCCTCAAACATCCGCTTGTGCGCCTCGGTCAGCGTATCGAGCAGGCCCCGCCGCGGGAGGGAGAGCGCCGTGCAGATCACCTGTTAGGATGAAACGGAGGGAGGGGCGGGGGTACGGGGGGGGTCTGATGGAGAGGGCCGCAGTCCCGGTCGTATTACCTCGACTTGCTTGGGCAGGGTCGTGCCATCGGAGGGCAGCTGCAGGCCGTCGCGCCAAAGCTCGTCGCAGAGGCGCAGCGCCTCCTCGAGCCGGTCGCATTGAACCAGCAGCCCGGCGGTGGTGGAGGCGAGGCCCGCCTTCTCGCTCGCCTCTTTGATGGCGAGCAGGTACGGCTGGTGCGGCGGCGGGAGGCCGAGCTTCTCGCGGATCCACGGCACCCGCACCCGAAAGTTGCGCACTTTCGCTGTGAGCCTGGCTTGGAGTATATTCTCGTCCGGCTTGTGGACGGTGACGACGGCGCGCTGCAAGGTTTCGATGATCTCGAGCATGTCGACCCACTGCAACAGCAAGGCGGTCGGGTCCTCGTCCGGTCGGAGGGGCGTCTCTCCCAGCAGCGTGGAGATATGCTGCACTTTGTGAAAGAGCTGGTCGGGCTGCTTCTCGGCGTGACGCGGCGGCGGCGCGTCGGCGATGCGTCGCGGCTCGGTCGGGAAGGGCGAGTTGGTAGGCGGCGGCGGGGGGTCTCCGCAGGTGGCGGCATGTCCTTCGATCACGTCGGGGTGGAAGTACTGGAAGCACAGAGGGCACTTCACCTCGGAGGAGCGGGGGTGAGAGGGGCGAGCGGCGCGCGCCCACGAGCATCCCCCCCCCTGCTGCTGCGAGAGGTAGGGGGACGGGAGTTGCACCGGTGGAGGGGCCGGCGCTGCGTTCACCTGTGCCATCGGCGCGATGAGCGACTCGGAGGGCTTGACCGACTCTGGCGGCGACTGGAAGGCGCCGCCGCCGCCACGCCCGCCTCCTGGCGCACGGCTGACGGCGCTCAGCGCCCCGCGGGACGCGAGCGGCGGCGGGGGGTCAGTGCTCGGCGAAGCATGCCCGCCGGCGTTGTCTTGATCCGACGAGCGGTCCGAGCGTAAGCGTAAGTGGTCCGAGAGAGGGACATCGCGCATAACGCTGCCGCTGAGCGAGGCCAGCCGTGCATCGCTGACGAAGCCCGTCGAGTTTGGCTCCTGACCATTCTCTTGGCCGTCGGGAGCGCAGCAGCGTCGTGCGTTGGCGCTGCGCGACGATGTGGCCGCCGCAGCTTTTGAGACGTCGTCGCTGGCCTGCACGTTCTGTGCTGGCCCGGCGTCCATCTCGAGCGCTTCTCCTCCCTCTCCGGCTTCGTGCGGGGCGCCTTGGAAGACGGGCGGCTTCCTGCGTGTGCCGCAGAGGACGCGGGCGTCAAATTTCTTTTATTCCGGCCCGCCGAGCCGAGGAGCAAGAAAACCGGCGCGGGCGCCTGGCGGCGCCGCTGCGCAAAAATCCCGCGAAAAGAAAGGGGGGGTGTCCGCCACACTCGAGCTCCGTTGAAAAGCCGTTCTACATTGAATTTGGCATGTGCCATGTGTTCTCTGTGCCGATTCGGAAGCGAAGTCAGATCCCTCCCCGCTCCCGCCAGCTTCTCCCACCTGCCCAGCCGAGACCTGCCCGGCCCATGCTTGCAGCTGGGCATGTTGCGTACTTTCTACAAACACTGAATTCTGGATGTGGAATCGTAAAGGGGCGCAATCATGCCCGGGACTTCGAAAGGCGTCGCTTCATTCCCTCGAGGGCTCGCCCTCCCCGGCGCCCTGCTCCGAGATGATGCTCGCCAAGCACCCACCGCTCGGGCACGGGGAGGGCGGACCACCTCGTGGTTCTGGTGCGCCGCCCATTAGCCATGGCCCTAGCTCCTCCCGCTCGCAGTCGAGGCGCCGCAGCTCGGCGCAAACAACGGACGCCTCGACACGCGCCCTCGCCGCAGCCTCCTGAGCCACGCACAACGCGGCGGCGGCGGCGGCGGCGGCGGCAGTCACGACCTCCGCCCGATCCTCCGCGAGCCGCTGCGTCGCTCTTCGTCTGCGGGCGTCGCGATAGAACCGCAACCCCAACGCGGCTGCGGTGAGGACCGCAGCGCCCCACCAGCCGAGCGCGCCTAATTTGAGCAGCCCCAGTCCCTCGCGAGGGCTGTCTCGCGGGGCCAGTCACTTCAGCCGGGTGGGGACCCAAGGCGCCGGCGGCCCACGCAAGCAGCTGCCAGCCGAGCAGCAGCAGCGCGATCGCCGCTCGCGCCGCCGCCTGCACGTGCCGCTGCAGCTCGCAAGCAGCCTCGCTCCCCGCGGCACAGAGGAGTGCCGCCACGGCCGCGACAGCCACGCCTGCCACCACGACGGCCACAGCGCTGCCCGCAGCGGCCTTGATCACCCACGCCGTGGCCGACCACGCGAGCCACGACGAGGAGAGGAGGGCGATGGCGAGGCTGGCGAGGGCCGCCGCGCCGATCCAGGCTCGCGACATCTCCCAGCCCCACAGCACCTCGCGCGCCTCTGCCAGCTCCCGCCGCAGCCCCTCCACCTCCGCTCTGTGCGCCTGCCGAGCGGCGGCGAGGGCCGCCTCCCCCTCCAGCCTCAGCCTCGCCAGCCGAGCCTCGCCCTCCGCGTCCAGCACCCGCTCCGGGACGCTCTCTCGGGCGAACCGGCCGGCCGCGGGCTCGGGACTGCCGCCGCCGCCGCCACTATCGCCGCCGCCGCTACGGCCGCCCAAAGGACGTGCTTCACCACCGAGCGAATGGTGCCGCTGCGGAGGCGCGCTGGTAGGTGCGGCTCGCTGCTCCTCTGCGTCGCCCTCTGCCCTGTCTCCGCCGGCGCAGATTGGCTCTGCGGCGGGCGTGCCTGCGCGGGTGTGCAGGATGAGCGCCTCCAAGCGGCGCGGCCGGCAGCGCGACGCCGCAGAGGCGTACAGCCGCTCGACCGAATGCGAGTCCAGGCGCATGAGCACGTCGATGCGCTTCCGGACCGACTCTCCGCCTACAGCGGCGCCGCGCTGTGGTCAGCCTCGGGGCTGGCTCGCGCCGCCCGCTCGCACGGGGCCGGCGGCGCCGTCGGAGGCGGCGGAGGCGGAGGCGGCGGGCGACGGTGCAGGCACCGCGAGGCGCGCAAAGTCGCGCGTCCAGTGGAGCGAGACGCCGTTCTCGTCCTCGTAGTGGTTCGCGCGCCGCTCGAGCTGCATCTCGAAGGCGGCCGCCATCTGCTCGCCGCTCAGCGGCAGAAAGGGGAAGGCGTTGCCGCGCATGCGGTCGCGCATCTTGCCCGCCGCAAACGGCGAGGGTGTGCCGTCGGCGCGCGAGCACGGGATGGCGTCGGTGAAGATGCGCCGCTCCATCTCTGCGCGCGTCGCCTCGTACGCGTCCGCGTGCGGCCGGCCGCCCGCCGCGTGCCGCCTCCACACCTAATTAACACTAAATAACACTAAATAACACTAGTTAACACCCGCCGCGTGCCGCCTCCACACCTCGGCAAGCTCGTCGAGGAAGCAGTTGGAGGTGAGGACGAAGATCGCGCCCGCGGTCGGCGCGTGCCTGCTCGCAGCTCAGCTCAGTGCAGGCAGCTAGCTCTGTGAAGGCAGCTAGCTCTGTGAAGGCAGCTAGCTCTGTGAAGGCAGCTAGCTCTGTGCAGGCAGCCCGCTTCGAGGAGGAGGAGCCGCGGTCGGGATGCCGCGTGCCGCGTGTCGAGGAGGTGTCGAGGAGGTGTCGAGGAGGTGTCGAGGAGGTGTCTAGGAGGTGTCGAGGAGGTGTCTAGGAGGTGTCTGGAAGTGTCTAGGAGGTGTCTAGGCGCGTGCCGCGTGTCGCAGCCGTCGGAGCCGTCGGCGCGCTTGAGCGTGTACTCGACAAAGCCGCGGTGGTCAATCGCGTTGACGAGCGCCGTCGTCATGAAGTCTCGCCGCGCCTCCTCGATCTCGTCGAAGACCACGACGGGCCCGACCGGCGCCGAGGCGGCTCTCGCGCCGCGCCCCTCGCCCTTCTCGCGCCCCTCGCCATGCGCGCCGGCAAAGAGCGCGGCGAACGCGCCTTCTCCCTTGATGCCGCACGGCGGCGAGACGAGCTTCCAGAGGTCTTCGTCGGTGCGGTAGTTCTGCGGCGCCGGACGGGAAGGGCGTATGCGGGCTTGGGGGTGAGGCTGTCGCGGACGCGGCCGGTGGCGGTGGAGGCGGCGGCGGCGGAGGAGGCAGGGCCGGCGGAGGCGGAGGCAGCGGCGGGCTCCTGCATGGCGAACTTGCGGTAGTGCGGCGGCGCCGCGCGGCCGTGCGCCGCGGTCGCGATTAGCTCCGCGAGGTACGTCTTTCCGGTGCCTACTCTCGGACAATCTCGGACGATCTCGGGCAATCTCATCAGCTCCGCGAGGGGCTGTCCTTCCGGCGCCCGGGTAGCCGTAGAAGAAGAGGACGTGCGCGTCCTCGCCGCCGCTCGCCCCGACCCTCGCCGCCTCGAGCCGCGAGCGGACCTCCGCCACCACGCCCTCCTGCCAGCGGACACCGGGAGTCGTCCCTGCATTCCTTGTCACTACTCATTCCTTGTCACTACTCATTCCTTGTCACTACTCGGTGCGAGTGGGATCGCCCTCCTGCCCGACGAGCGCGTCGAGCGCAGACAGCTCGCCCGCATCGCCGGCGCAGCGGTCGGACGCGCCGGCCGCTGCGACGCACACGCCCTGCGCCGACCCTCTGCCGCGCCTCGCCGCACGCACCTCCCGCTGCCGCGCGACGAGCGCCTCAAACGGCGCGCGGCCCGGCGCCCCTCGCCCGACGCAGAGCCGCTCGCGCAGCAGGCGACCCGGCCGCTGCGAGGGCGGCGCCGCGCGGTCCACCGACGCGAGCCACGCCGCCGCGTCGCGCGCGACCCGCTCGCGGAGCCGCACGCCGCTCAGCGTCCCAGCGCTGCCCTCCTCGCCCTCTGGCCCGCCTCCAGCCAGCCCGCCTCCAGCCAGCCCGCCACCACCCAGCCCGGCCGCCGTCTCCATGGCCGCCTCGTCGCCGAGCCGCGTCGAGAGCACAAAGAGCGTCCTGCGACAGTCTGCGTCGAGGCGGTCCGTCGCACTCGAGTGGATACAGCGAGCGGCCCGCCAGAACCGGCCGACGATGGACGCAATCTGAGCGGCGGGCGCCAGCTCGGCGGCAGCCACAAAGACCACCGTCCACATGCCTGCGCGTTGCTGCAGCGTCGCCGCGACGTCGTCGACGAGAGTGGCGCACGAATCCGCGCCGTCGACGCCGCCATCAGAGCAGGCAAAGGAGTGCCACGCTGCGGGATCGAGCAGGTATCGGGCGTCGCTCTCCGTCGCCGCAGCCGCTCGGAGTTGCGCCCGCAGCTCCTCGGTGTGCGCGGACGCGTTCCCGGTAAGAAGCGTCGCGCCGCTGGTGGCGGGCGCGCCGCCGGCCTGCTGGACCTGGAGAAGCCAGTTGGAGATCGACGGGCAGTCCACTGCCATGGCGCTCTGATGGAGCACTCTGGTGCGGAGAGCTGCTGCAGGCACGTAGAGGACTCGCCGAAGCCTGCCGCGAAGCGGAAAAGAATTTTTGTGAATTCACGGGACTGGCGCGCACTGGCACTGAATTCGGACTTCGCATTCTCGCCTTTTTTTGTGTTTTTACGGGGGCCCAAAATTCTCGCACTCGGCGAGCTGCGTCTGGCGGGCCTCCGCAGCCCCGCGGCTGCTCGAGCCGATCACTCGGCGCACGGCGGCGGCGAGGGCGAGCATCGCGACAGAGGCGACGAGCACCGGGAGGCTAAGTGGGAGGCTGCCGGACGCGTGCGTCGGCGAGGGCTCGACGTGGGCGCGCGACGGCACCGTCCCGCCTCCGTGGCGCACGGCGAAGGAGGCCTGCAGCTCCGGGACGACATTCGACCACACATTCCCGTCCGGCCAGGTGATGGTGCGCGCGGGCGAGGGCGCCCACTTGCCGACCAGCTCCTTCGGCCCGCCCTTTGGAGAGAAGTCGAAGTGGATGCTCGTCATCTTTGGTCCGGTGCAGAAGCCCTCGAGGAACCAAAAGGTGCCGTCGTCGGAGCCAACCATCTTTAGGACGTGGGGCGGGTCCTCGGCGATAAACCGCATGCCCCGGAAGGTGCCCACCTTGAAGTGGTGCGGGTCGAAGAAAACGCCGGTGTGGTCGTCGGCGGCGTCCAAGAGAAACGCGCGCGTGGGAGCCGCGAGCAAGGCCCACATGTTGCCGTCTGGCCACGTGATGGTCTCGCCGGGCGACCACCTGCTCGCGCGGCGCGGGCACGAGGGTGAGTCTCCCGCCCGGCTTGGCCTGGGATGCGTCGCAGCGCAAGAGGCACCTGCCGGTGGCGTCCGATGGGCCGCCTTTGGGACTGAAGTCGATGGTGATGTTGCGCATGCCGAGACCGCTGCAGCGGCCCTTGAGGGCCCACCAGCTCGTCCCGTCATCGGTGCCGACGATGTTCAGCTCGTGCGGCGGTGACTCCGAGACGAAGCGGAGGCCAGCGAGCGACGAGTCTGAGCGGTAGTGGTGCGGATCCCGCCAGACGCCGGCGCCGTGACCGGTGGCGCGCGCGAGGATCGCCGCGAGGAGGAGGGCGCGGGCCGAGGCTGCTCTCACAGGGCGGGCTGCTCTGACCGCAAACATCACCCCGGACGCTGCCGGCCGCTGGGTCCAAAAAGAAAAACAAAAAGTGGGACGGATGGGAGGATCCGCTGGGTCCATATGTGGGTTGTTATTTCGCCTTGTTTTCTTGAGAGGATATGCTACCAAAAAAAGAATTGCCGCGCGCGGCCACGCTCCGCGCCACGCCGCGCGGCACTGCAGCGCGGCCCAAGATGCCGATTGGGTGCTTCATCAGCTTGCCAAGGTCCATCTTGACGTTGTCGGCGGAGATGCCGTGCGGACCCCACCCTTTCGCTGCCTCCTCATACAGGTGCGAGGAGTGCAGCAGCGCCTTGGACGGGATGCACCCCACATTGAGGCACGTGCCTCCCAGCCGTCCTCGCATCTGTATGCAGGCGACTTTCATGCCAAGTTGGCCCGCCTTGGTGGCGGTGGGGTAGCCGCCCGGGCCGCCGCCGATGACGACCATGTCGTAGGTCTCACCGGTGGCGAGGCCTCGGGACAGGCGCGGGCGCACGGCGCGGGCGAGGGAGCGGCCGAGCATGGCTGAATGTGGCGAAGGCCGAAGGACGGCGGCGATGCCTCGATGAAAGTGCGGTCTGCCGCGCGGGCGAAATCTGCCGGTAAGAGAGGCTGTTGAGCGCGGTCGCTGTGAGCTTCACCTCATGCCATTTCCGTGCGAGCCGCGCTCCGTGTCTTTTATGAGATCAAATGAACGTCTTTACACACTCATCGGGTGGAACCGCTCACTGGAGAGCGCCGCCCTCTCGCGGCTCTCGAGAGCGAGTTTTCGCCAGACAGCCACACGTCCATTATGGCGCGCGTTCTCGCCGGACGGACGTTCGCCGGCAGGCCGCGAGGGCATCTGCCGGCGCTCGTCTGCCAAAGTGGCGCCAGAGTGGAGAACTGGAGGCTGCATATTCAACATACTGGCCGAGGCGGGTCTACCGTCCGGCGGCGGCGGTCTACCGTTCGGCGGCTGAAAAAGGGGTAGACGCGTCTACCGCGGTCTACCAATTCTACCGGTAGACTGCAGTCGTAGGTTCATTGGTATCGCCGTGCCGTCTTGTCGACCGCATTCGGGACCGCATTGGCGATTCGGCCTGCCTCCGCCACCGGCGATCTCATTGTCGGCGTCACTTTATTCTCGCAGGCATAGTCCCTCCCCGCCTGCGTAGTGCGCGATCTGAAAGTTTCTTGGGACAGGCGCTGTTCAAAATATGCGCGCGTCTTCTGAGACACGCGCTGATCAAGGTATGCACAGCGCCTCTTTTGAGACAGCAGCGCCAATCGGAGATGCACCGCGAGCAATTCGGGATGCGCGGAGCAACTAATATATGGACTCGCGTATCTTAGGATGCTCGATCGAGCATACCGACACCTTGTGATTTTTGGGTCAAAATCGTCCCGATTTCACAATGTTCGTTCGTACGTGCATCCGCGGCGCCCAGCGCGGTGCCAGCGGCTCCCATACCTCTAAGAGGCCACCCACCTCCGTATAGACCCTTATATCCGCGGTTTACGCCCAATAGAGGCAGCTGCAAGAGGGCCCGGACGGGCACTGCGGCACACACTGCTCGCTGCTCGGCCATGCGGTAGCGTCGGTGATGCCGCCCCTGCGCGGGCGGGGGCGTCTCGCTCGGCAGCAACTGCGCCGCGCAGCGCAGGTTCGAGGGTCGCGGTGGGTGGGTGCACTGGAAGACGTAGCGGTCGAGAAAGCGCTCAGCGACCGCTACGTCTCGAGGATGGAGCCGTCGCGCGGACCCGACCGGCCGACCGGCAGTGGCAGCAGGCGCCGGAGGGCGCGGGAGGCAGCGGCGACACCTCGGGCCAGAAGCGCGAGCCCTAGGCTGGTGAGGGGGCCCGCTCATGCGTAAACGGCTCTGGGACTTAGCTAAATCGCGCATCGAAATCGGGACGATTTTGCCAGGGCACCGTCACAAGGTGGGACAGCGAGCGTCTAAGTAGGGCACCTACTAGACGCACTCTGATCCAGAGACGCATTCGGCAAACAAAGATGGGGGGGGTCGCCCCCCCAGACGTCCGGGCGCAAACTTCAGAGGGACTCTTACGAGTTAGAGAGAGATTTTTAAAGACCAACAAGAAATCACGACTCTCACGAGTTATGCCGCTCTCTGCGACGAAACCAATTCGTGCTATGAGTTTTCACAATCAGTTCCGGTATAGCCCCGAGCCCAAAAACCTGGGGCCAGTTTTGCTGCACATTGTGTCGTGAGTTCGGTGTAGACGCTACCCCTCAAGTTGCGCGATCACGCGGGCGACGATGACTGAGTACACGGAGCACACAACCACAAACACCACCGGGACGAGGGCGCCCCCGCCACCCACGAGAAGGGCCGCGCCAGACACCATGGCGACGGTTCCGGCGGCAAACGCTGCCTCGTGCTGCAGCTCGCCCCCCGCCCACACCGCCACACCTGCGAGGGCGGCGTCGCGCCGCTGGCGCTCTGGCACCCGCTCGTCGTCCTCGCCCGCGGCGGCCGCCATCGCCTCGGCGACCGCCGCGCGCCCGTACTCGCCGTCGGGCGCAAGCGCCGCCGAGATTGCGGCGCGGGTGAGTGCCCTCCTCGCTGCCTCCGCCCCGTCCACGAGCACGCTCGAGCCGCCGTCGTCGGGCGGCAGCATCGAGCCGTCGTCGTCGTGCGGCAGCATCGGGTTCATGGGAGGCGGCGGCATGTCCTCGTCGATGGGCTCGACAAACGCCATGGGGAGGGCGTGCTCCCCGCCTGCGTCGCCGCCTGCAGGCTCGGCTTCATCGATTACTAGACTACTCCCTCCTCATACCATCTCTCTCTTGGCCGCACGCCTGGATTGGCCTCCTGCCAAGCGGCCTCCTCTGCCTGCGCGAGGCGGACGAGCTCGACGGTCGACGGCAGGATGACCTGCATGATGAGCTTCGTGTCGTAGCCGGTGTTGGCGCCATGCGATGGCTGGTCGCCAATGTACCAGCCGGCGAGGCTCCTATACAACAAGACGTTGGTGGGCTGTCAGGAGCATACAAGCTCGGGATGTAGCCGGCGATCTCGTGTGATCTCGTGTGATCTCGTGTCATCTCTGCTCGTCGCGCCTCATCTCGACTCATCTCGTGTGATCTCGTGCCGATCTCGTGTGATCTAGACTATTCTCGTGTGATCTAGACTATTCTCGAGACTATTCTCAAGAGCACACGATGTAGCAGGCGATCTCGTGTCATCTCGTGTCATCTCGTGTGATCTCGTGTCATCTTCACTAACTCAAAACCCGATTGGGAGTGAGGCGACCAGGGCCATGCGGTCCGCGACCTCCTGATATGCCGAGGAGGGACTGGGTTGGTGAGGAATGGGGTAGGCGATGGTGTGTGAGGAGGGCGAGGGTGACGAGCGTGCGGGGCGGCGGCGCCTCCGTGATGAGCACGCGCGGCGGCTTCCGAAGGTTGCCGTCCTTGTCCTCCTCCGCCTTGGGCCGCAGGCATAGTCCCTCCCAGCCACCCGAGGAGATGTGGCGCTCCGCCTCCGGGGGCGAGGCGTCGGCCGGGCCGAGCCCCGCCCGCCATTGCGACCCGATGGGGCCCCTCCGCAAGCCGTCGGATGCCAAAATGCCCGTGGACCACTCGATCGATCTGAACTCACCCGACAGGTGGGCCTCCGCGCCTGGGAGGAAGAGGGGGGGGAGGGGGGGGGGAGCATCTGTGCTCAGCGCGCCAGGCCAATCTCGGACGGTATCCGGGCTCGAGGTGAAGACATCAACCCCGTTGAATATCTCGCCGCAGTAGTAGGCGGCTGTGTCCATCATCAAGGACTCTCGGACAGTGGGGTCGTGCGCGCCGGGGGTGCCCGCGAGTAGGGCTACTTCTTGGCCCCCAGTGACACTGACCTCGGCCTTGAGTTGGAGCTGGGTCCGTCCTGCGGGTTTGTCTTCCACCGAGAAGTACGGCGAGCACGACTTGTCCTCCTGCGGCCGGAGGGTCATGACCGCGATGGTGAGAGGGCAGGGCGTGTGTGTGTGTGCGCGCGCGCGGCGGTGTGTGTGTGCGCGCGCGCGGGTGTGTGAGGGGCGTCGCCTTGTAGATGAGCGGCCCATTCTCCTCGAGCGGCAGCGGGACGAGGGCGAAGTCGAAGCCGCTGCCGATCGGAACCTTGACCGGCGTGCACGCCGGCGTGCCAGGCGGCAGGCCGTTCGCGTAGAGTCCACCCAACCAGCGCTCTGACGAGTGACCCATCGGCCTGCCGCCCTGCTTCATCACTTCGCGCCACAGCAGCACGAGCGTTGCTGGCCCACGGGAAAGCGCGTGCTGGTGCTGCTGCGTTGTGCAGTGCGGGCTGCCATCGAGAGCCAAGGAGTAGACGTTGGTGTAGATGGTGCCGCTCTCGCCCGCCCGCGGCACGCCGTCCAGCAACCGGTCGTCATTCCAGTCAACGCGGCGGTCGTCGTCCGCCGACAGCCGGGCGCACCGCGCGCTGGTGGCGGCGCCCGCCGCAGCGCAGGAGATGCCGACGCACAGCCTCCGCGCCAGCTTCGCCGCCGCGTTCAACGGCGGCCGCAGCGGCAGCAGCGAATGAAGTCGCATCTCGGCGTGCGCTCGCTCCAGCGAGATTTTCTTTTTCCGCGGTCGACCCACACTGGTCAGTCGAGGCGCGAGATATGGGGAGACATGGGGGGATATGGAGCTCAACCTGTGGGGAGATGTGGGGAGATGAAAGCGCACACGTCCCGCCACAGCGTGGACCGTGCTTTAACTCAGTCCTCAGACGACGCGCGCTAAGGACGCACGAACTAAATGTCGCGCACTGCTTTCCACGTGGCATGCCTCGCGTGAAGGGCGTGACACACACTCACACGGGGTCCGCGAATTCTTTTCCGCCGAGATATGTCCGCCGACGAGGGGTTGCTCCAGCAGGCGATACGCGCGGCGGCGCGTGCGCAGCAGGAGCGGCTGCGCGCGTCGCCCGACGGGGAGGTGCCCGAGTACATTTGGAGGGAGTTGCACCGCCCTGCGACCGGCACGTGGACACCGTCCGTGTCGCGCGACAACCCGAGTCCCGCGGATCGGCAGGCCGTTGACCGCGCCTCCCGGAACCGGTTCCGGAGCCGGTCGCCACTCCGCCCGCGCCAGCACCCCCCAGGTGAGCTTCCACATGGGGCACACGGCCTCACGTTATCGCCTCAGAGCATCGGCGTCTCTTTAGGTCGGCTCCGCGCCTCTTCGGTTTGGGCTGGCGTCCTCGCCGAGGGGCCGGTCGACGAGGCCTCCCTCGTCAGCGAGATCCCAGACCTCAAGGTGCTCTTCAAGTTCTTGAAAGCGCGGAGGGACAAGGCAGGCCTGCCCCCCTCCCTACCGCAGGCCGAGCACCAGCTGGTCCGGCACGTCTTCCTCGACGTGCTCAACTCCACGCTCGTCTCGCTTGCGCAGAAGCAGGTCCTCCTGGCGGGCCTGGCGGGCCTCGACAACTTCGACGGGCGCCACTCCCGCTGCGCCAGCTGCGACCGCCTTAGCTGCCCCCCGCTCGTCGCCGCCATCCTCGAGGCGGTGATGGCCACGGCTGAGAAGGACAAGATCTTGGTCCTCCTCGCGCACCTCTTCGACGAGCGCGACGAGGACGGCATTCCCTTGGCACGCGCGCTGACGGTTCGGGCGATGGTGCACTGCGCGCGCCCGTGGCGCCCGCCTGCGCTGTCGGCGCCAGAGCTGCGGGCGGCCAGAGCGCTGATGCAATTGCGCGGAGAGGGGCTGGCGGAGGCGGTGCAGCGGGTGCGCCGCGCGCGCGTCCGTGTTGTGCGCGCGCTGGCGTTTGCGCTCGCCCTCGCAGCATATGCGCTCCCAGCGCTCGCGGCCCTTGTGCTGCAGCTGTAAGTGAGAAAAAAAGAGACGTGTGTGCATGGCGCCCCCGACTCTTACTGTCGTCGCGCTGTGGCATGTGCCGTCAAGTAGTACGTTGTACTCTGGATAGAGATGACAGAGCTGTGAGCCAGCAGAGTGGTGCCCGCCGCAGCGTGGCTCGGCACGCGCGCACGCCGGGGCGCCTCTGATGAGCGCGCATCTACTCCACGTCTTGGCGAGCGCGCTCTTCGTGCGTCTTGGAAAAGGCGTGCGAGGTGCGTGGTCCAGGGGCGAGGCCTGTCACGACCGGTCTGATATGTATGTATGTAGAAAGATGAACACAGTCAGGCTCGGACTGGACACCAACGCGGTATGGGTGGACGCGGGACAGATGATGACGACACGCACGAGCGACACACAGACACAAAACAGGCTCACAAGACACACAGCTCGTATCTCGAGCTCGCAACAACCCCTGAGCGCCGTGGACCCCGAACCCAAGCTGAGCCATGACATCAGGGCGCGCGCCTCCGCAGTCTCCGCAGGTGGGGGACTTCCTACAGACGTTGGTGGAGTGGAAGGTGCGCGGGAGGGAGCGGCAGTGCTGGGCCTCGTGCCGCGTGACAAAGGCGCCCAACCGTCGCGGCGCCTTCCGCGTCAAGGTGGATTGCCTCGCCCCACGATTGCCCGACCCGCCCTCGCCGCCGCCGCCCGCCCTTCCCTCGCCGCCTCCGCCCGCCGCGGCAGCCCTACCCCTTGCCCTCGCCGACGCCGCCCGCAGCCTCGCCCTCGCCGCTGCGCTTGCCCGCGACCTCGTAGGTCGCGGTAGAAGGTGGCTACCGAGGCGACGGCCGATTACTCCCTGCCCTGTCACAGGTGACGCAGTGGAAGGCGCACTACGACGACGACCTCCAGCTCTCCGCCAAGGGCGAGGACTGGCGGTGGCCGCAGGACGAGGAGGACGAGGAGCTCGAGGAGGTCAAGGAGGACGACGAGGACGAGGACGACGAGGACGACGAGGACGACGAGGACGACGAGGACGAGGACGACGAGGACGACGAGGACGACGAGGACGAATTCGCACCCGACGAGGACGACGAGGACGAAGTCTCGGACGACCCGCTGGCGGACTGCCTCCCCAAGCGCAGCCGCACACGCACACGCGCAAGCGGGCCGGGCGCCTCGCGCACGCCCGGGCAGGTCCCTCGCATCGACTGGGCCGCCGTCCGGCAGCTGGCCGCCGCGCAGGCGGCCGTCGTGCGGCCTCAGGGCCAGCTGTCCCGACCCGCTGGGACGGTGTGGGCGGCACCAGACCCGCTTGGCGGCATGCCGAAGGTGACACGGGAGGCGCCACCTCAGGCGCCACCTCAGGCGCCACCTCGGCGCCACCGCCGCTCGGAGATGGCGAGCAGCTCCGGCGCCGGCGCCTCTTCCGGCGTTTTGGACGAGCGCTCAAAAGAGGCGGTCGGCAAGGGCATCGCCGACGTGTTTGGCAACGGCGATGCGGGTGTCGACGAGTGCTCTTTCGAGGAGCTGCTCGCCAAGTGCCGCGAGCACAAGCGCAACCTCACCGTCGCCGCCTTCAGCGCAGCCCTCGAGTACTACGAGGAGGTGAACCGCGTTATGCACCGCGACGGTGTCGTCCACAGCATTTGAGTCTGCTCCTCTTACCGCGCAGCGAGAGGGACGTGCGTGAGCACACGCGAGAGCGAGAGGGGCTTGCCCAGCACTCACTTCCTACATACATATTTTGTTTTGCAATTCGCGCAGTTCAATGTTCTGTATCTTCAATCTTGAGTACGCCCCTTGGCGCTTGGGCGGCCTCCTCTTGGCTCTCTACTCCTCTCTCTGGCGAGGGCTCTTGGCTCGAGGTCTCTTGGGACTTGGCTCTCTTGGCCCCTAGGGGAACGACAGAGTCCTGGCTCAAGCGATGAAGCGTGGAGCACTTCCGTAGGTAGGTATCAGCAAGTGAGAAGTGTTGTTTGGGCGTCGTGGTGCTAGGTAGGAGTGCGTTGCTGGCCGCCCCTCGCCCCCCCCCCCCTGTTTGCACAGTGAATTCTCCTTTTTAACCCAGTTTCGTTGCTGCTTCGCCGAGATGTCCCGCGGCTTTCGAATACAATGTACTCGACGATTCTCGGGACGTACGTTCTCGGGCGGTTTCGGCGGTTTCTGGGGGCCGCCCCCTGTACAAAGCTGTCCGCGGCGCAATTGGAGCGAGAGCGACTCTGCGCCTGTGAAATGCTATCCGCGGTGGAGTTGGAGCGAGAGCACCTCCTCGCCCGCTTCCGTGCTGCGTGCCTCAATCACCCGGATTTGTTGGATGAGGTCCGCATGCCGGAGAGGCACCGCCTCCCGCGAAGCAGCAGCCCAATGGCGGTCTTCGGAGCCGATTTGCTCGCGGGTCGGCGGCCAGCTGCTCATAACAAAGTCCAGAAGGACGCTCTGCTGTCCGCCCACAAGATGGTCGCGCTCTTGCAGCTTGCGGATGCGCGGGCGCGCGAGCAGCAGCTCACGGCGGAGCGGCACGCCGCGCTGCAGGTTTTTGAGCGCAACGTGGCGAGTCGGTCGATTCAGCTGTCTCGTTCGGCAGCAGCACTGCTGGATGCCCTGATGAATGTCTTCGGAGTCGAGATCGTGGCGGCGCAGGGTGTGCAGCAGCTCCAGGGCCTCATCACCACGGCTGGACGGGACCACCCTTGCAGAGTCCACAACGGCACGCTGGCCATCGTGCAGGCGTGCGGCACCCTCGCCGCCGTGACAAGTCACCCTCTCCCAGCGCCGCCATCTCCCTCCGTCCCCCCTCTCGCAGCGCGCCCTCGTCGAGGGTCTGCTGGCACTGCGAGACAGCCGGTCCTTGCTTGCGGCCGTCGCAAAGCTGGTAAACAACACCACAATCCTGCCGGAGGGCGGCCCACCGGCGGCGGAGGCGGGGCGCATCGTCGAGCTCAACCTGGAGGAGGACGAGCCGCCCACAGGAGCGGTCGGGGCGCGGCGCCTCCCGGCTCCTCACTTCTGCCCAGCTATCCACCCCGCTCTCCAGGCGCCGAGAACGAGGCTGCGGCGGAGGAGACCAGGGGGTGCACTGGCACTGACATCTGCTACCTCCACCCCGACCCCGACGGTGCGCTCCTCGCCATCCCCACCCCTCACCCCCCCCGCAACGCGGCCGCATCTCTCCTCGAGTGGCACCTCTCGTCTCTGACAACCCCCCCTCCCCCCCCTGCCAAGCTCAGCCTCACAGTGCCGTATTCGCACGCGCACGCACACGCGCACACGCACACACGCGCGTGCACACACACACGCGCGCGCACACGCACACGCGCACACGCACACGCACACACACGCACACGCACGCACACACACGCACACACACGCACACAGCCACACACACACACACACATCACATCACACAACACACACACACACACACACACACACACACACACACGCACACACGCACACGCGCCCCCCCCCCCCTCCCCCCCACCCCACCCACACACACACACACACTCACGCACACTCACGCACACACACCAAACGCATGCACGCGCACACACGCACACACACTCATTGCGCCCGCCCCTCTGCCCCCCCCTCACCCCTCCACTCGCAGCGGCGGTACTCGCTGCGCCTTCTCAAGCCCGATCGCGGCTGCACCGACCTGCTTGCCGGCATGAAGCCTGGCACGCCCGGGGCCGTCGCGATGCGCCGGCTGCACCTCGTCAATTTCCGGGCGGAGTCGACGCGGGCGGGCACGGGCGAGAAGTTGTGCGCCTCTCGCTACAAGCCGCTGCACGCCGGCGCGCTCAGCGCGGCGTGCGCGACGATCGCCGCGCAGCTTGCGCCCGCGCTGGAGAAGCTGCGCAGGGCGCACGGCGAGAGCGCGCTGCGCATCCACACCGTGCGCCTCTGGCTGCTCAAATATGTGCCCGAGATCGGCATTCAGCGCGCGACGGTGACGGTGCGGCTGCTGCGCGAGCTCGACGTGCTGCTCGGCTCCGCCATCTACCTGGCGGACGCCGGCGTCTGGGCAACGCCCGACGAGGAGTACGGCCTCGACGCCAACCTCTCGGGCAAGGTTTACGCGAACCTCTTCCCGCATGAGAAGCCCATCGCCGTCGCGGAGCGGCTGCAGCGCGCTGTCGTCGCCGAGCTTGAGACGCGGCTGGCGGCGGAGAAGGCGGAGAGGAAGGCGCTGGCGGAGAATGAGGCGCCGGCGGCCTTTGACGTGCGCGTGCCCTTCAGCTCGCTCGAGCGGCTGCTGCGGCTGCGCACCGACTGGAGGATCCGCGGCCCGCTAACCTACGACGAGGCCGAGCACGTGGGCTGCGAGGGCCCCTTCCTCCAGTCGGTGAAGGATGGCCGCCGCGCGGCGCCGATCCACCATGCGGCCATGCGCTTCGCGCCGCCGTCGGTGCGCGACGCGCGCTTCACCGTAGCCGCCAAGGACCACGGCGTGCGGTACCGCGCCACGCTCGTGCTCGACCTCGGCGAGTGCGCGGTGGTGACCGAGGACCACGTGGAGCGTATGCGCCGCGCGCAGGCCGAGCTATTGAGGGAGCTCACGGCGCGGAAGCCATCGTGCTGAATCGTTCGACGCTCTGCCGCCCGGCGCTCTGCCGCAGCGTCACATGCCAGTCCAAATGCGTTGCATTACGCAGCCCGTCGAACGCCTGCCCACAAATAGTACAATACGTCAACATACGTACTCGCGCCTTGCGGTTAGCGGTATAGCGGGCGGGCGGATGCATATTACACGCGCATTCTCTGGCAGACAGGCAACGAGATGATAGTAGGGAGTAAAAGAAAGCAAAGAGGAGCCCTGCACAAGGGAGAGGTGGGTGGGTCACAGAAGACTGAATGGCTGGGTAGTAGGGCTAGAGGGTCGCTCTACACTTAGCCTCTGCAGCGAGCGAGCGCTCTCAACTTAGCCCCCGCACAGAGCCGGGCTCAGACTTAGACGCTGTATGTCGGGGGGCCTGAACTTAGACGACATAAGGCCAACTCCGGGTAAAACCCGGGTATACCTGCAAAAGTCCTGGTTTACCCGAAAAATACCTGGACGCGTCCCACATACCTCGAGAACCTCGAGAGAGTGTTTATAACATTCACAGTAGGGAGATAAGAAACAAGAACCTCGCATGCGACGACAGTGAGGGTGTGAGAGACAGACCCAGGGAAGGTCTTTCACTACCTTACAGCCCCTGTCTAAGCTCAGGCTCGACAGAGGTCGGTTTGAGCATTGCGCTTAGCGTGTGGACCACTTGCTCGATGTCTCGCGTCGGCGTGTAGTTCGGGTCGTACAGGTACTCATCAGTCTCAGCGGCATTGCCATGGTAGACCAAGACCACCTTGTACCGCAGTGCGGCGCAAGCAAGCAAAGTGGCATGCTGGCACGGCCACGTTGACATCACGGGACTGCTCCTCATGGCTCGCGCGGCGGGGAACATTGAGATTGGCGTCTCCACTCCGACCGTGGCCGACCTGAAGAAGCACCTCGCGCTGGCGACCGACCAGTGGCAGGCAAACTTCTGCGTCGTGCCGCTCGCCCACCCGCGCTACTGGCGCGACCACCGTCGGCCGCGCGCGGAGCAGTTCACGCGGTCCGACTTGGTGCTTGACTCGAACGCGTGGTGCCGGCTGGTGGTTGGCAAGCTGTCGCCGTGGATCCGGCTCGACTCGGCCGACGAGGCGCTGCGCAAGCAGTCCGAGGCCGCCTTCAAGCAGGAGGTTGCGTGGGCGGCACACCTGAACGTGCCCGCCGTCATGCTGCCGCCGGTCGGCTCGGACGCGGTCAACTACGCGCACTGCGTCAACCAGGCGCTCCTCTCTGCGCCGCACATCCAGTTCTGGGTGCGGGTGCCAATCACGCACCCGCCGCAAAGCACTGCCGAGGCGGCGGGCGGCGACGAGGACGGCAGCAGCGGCACCGGCGCGTGGGCGAGCTGGAACCGGCTGCGCTGCCTGTGCGAGCACGCGCCCAACCTGGGCGTGTCGCTCGAGCTGGGCGCCGACCTGCCCGACGACGAGGCCGAGCTAGAGCGCTGGCTCGGCGAGCCTTCCACCCTCGGCCTTCCCGGGAGCCCTCTGGGCATCTTCCGTGAAACCGCCTCGGAGCCCTCCGCGCAGGCGAGCCGCTCCGCGCGGTCGTCACGCCGGCGGTCGCATACCTGACGAACAAGCGCGGCTACCCGACCCTCTCGCGGAGGCACCAGGCCGCCCTCGCGCGCCTCCTGCAGCACAAGCCGCGCCTGCTCGTCTCTGGCCGCGCCGACGCGCACAGCGAGGGGCTCGGCGCGCACGTCCAGTACTTGCGCTACCTCGTCTCGCAGCGGCTCGCGCCGTCGCAGCAGGAGCGGCCGCAGCCGAGGGCGGCAGCGGGTGAGTCGCTCGTCGGCGAGTGAGGCTTGCCCGTGTGCGGCGAGTAGGAGCGGTACGAGGCGCCGTACTACGACTTTCTGCAGGCGCCGCTCCAGCCGCTGCAGGACAACCTCGAGTCGCAGACGTACGAGACGTTTGAGAAGGCGGGAGGGGGCAGAGGCAGACAGGGGGCTCTGCGGGGCGGCGTCCCTTCACCGGGGCGGACATGCGTGCACAGGACCCGGTCAAGTACGAGCGGTACGAGAGGGCCGTCTACCTCTACCTCTGCCAGCGGCACCAGCCTGGCGGAGAGCCCGCCGTCGTGATGGTACGCTACTTCGTTTAAGCCCGACCCCGAACCCCGAACCCCGACCCCGACCCCGACCCCGACCTCGGATCCGGACCCTGACCCCAGGTCGTCGGGGCGGGGAGAGGGCCCCTCGTCGCCGCGACGCTGCGCGCGTCCGCTGCGTCGGGCCGGCGGGTGCGTGCCTTCGCGGTGGAGAAGAACCCGAACGCGGTGGTGACGCTGCGAGGCCGGTGCGCGACCGAGGCGGGCTGGGACGCGGTGACGGTGGTGCCGGGCGACATGCGCGAGTGGGAGGCGCCGAGAGTAGCCGAGATCGAGATCAGCCGAGACCAGCCGCGATCCGCCGAGTACGCTCTCTCTGCCCCAAGCGGCCTCCTTCTTCTGTTCCCTGCCTCCCCTCCAGGCGCCCGTGCTGGCGGACCTGCTCGTGTCGGAGCTGCTCGGCTCGTGGGGAGACAACGAGCTCTCGCCAGAGTGCCTCGACGGCGCGCAAGCGCCACCTCAAGCCGGCCATGAGGCGCGTCCAGGACACGTCCACGACACGTCCTGTAGGCGCGCAGCGCTACCTCAAGCCGGGAGGCGCCTCCATCCCGACCGACTACACGTCGTACGTCGCGCCGCTCTCGTCCTCGCGGCTGTGGAACGAGGCGACGCCCTCCCAAGGGACCCGCGACGTGTGCGGGAGACACGTCGTCCGACACGTGTCCGCGAGACATGTCCCGCAGGTGAAGCACTTCAAGGACTTGGCGCACTTTGAGACGCAGTACGTCGTCAAGGTGCACCGCATGGGCGTGGCCCCCGCACCACTCGCCCTCGCCCCGACCCACGACCCACGACCCTCAGGTGCACAACGCGTACCCGATGTGTGCGCCCCAGCCGTGCTTCGTCTTTACGCACCCGTCGGACGCGCGCACCGTCGCCGAGATTGGCGCGACCGACAAGTCGCGGAAGAGTCGTCCTGGACCCTTCCCGGACCCTCCTCGGGACCTACTTGTAGGCGCGATCGACAACTCGCGCGTGGCGCAGCTCTCGTTCGACGTGCCGCTTGGCGGCGAGCTGCACGGCTTCATCGGCTACTTCCACTCGACGCTCTGGGACGACGGCTCCGAGGCGGTGCACATCTCGACCGAGCCGAGCACCGAGTCGGTCGGCATGTTCTCGTGGTTCCCGCTCTTCATCCCGCTCCGCACGCCGGTCCTCGTGCCGGAGGGAGGCCGCGTCGAGGCGGCCTTCTGGCGCAACGCCTCGCGCCACCGCGTGTGGTATGAGTGGGCGCTCACCGAGCCGCAGCCGTCGCCCATCCACAACCCGAACGGCCGCTCGTACCACATCGGCCTGTGAGCCGCCGCGGAGAGGACGACTGAGCCGGAGCGTGGAGCTGGAGGAGACGTCCGGTGTGGCCGTGAGTGAGATTCACAGGACACAGCCCAAGAATATAAGCTCTCTACGTACAATGAGAGCAAGAGATCCATGGACCATGGACTAGAGTCTAGACACCTCGCAGACTCCTGACTCGCAGTCTCCCAATTCTCAAGACTCAAGCACTCAACCAGTCAACAAACCCCCTTCGGACAAATTCAGCCCTCTGTCGAGAGCGCCGTCGGGGGCGACGACGGGGAGCAGCCCCTCAGGCGATGCCCTCCAGTGGCGGCCGCCTCGCAGTGCGGGTAGCCCGGGACTGCCGTAGGCCAGCGTCTTGTACTGACGCTTCCAAGTTTGGAAGTGGAAGAACGCGCCCTCTTCGCAGCCGCCTTGAAGCTCGACCGGGGCCATGACTTGCGCCCACCACGACCCGTCTGCATGCTCCACATTCCAGTTCCAGCTCCACTCTCCAGCTCCTTGTTCGCCGGGCCAGCCCGAGCGGTTGAGTCGCTGTGGTGGCGTTACAGGGGGCTGCGTACGTCACAATGCGGCGCAGGGCGTGGGCGCGCGCACTAGTCCAAGTTGGGGCATCGGCTTGGCCTATAGGTGAGGGGTGACGTTGGGAAGGGGCATCTAGAGATGCGGGTGCCAAAATGTCGATGCAGACGCGGTACTGGGACTCCACCCAGCCCTCTGATGGGCACGCTGGCGAGAGTTCCACGCGGAAAGGGGGCCCCACGGTCCGCTGGGCGCCCGCCATTGCCATCGACGGGGCGGTATCCATCCTGCCCTGGCCCAGACTGCACGCGGCTGAGCCGCCCGACGGCACGGCGCGGTCAGCGCTGGCATCCCTGAGGATTGCGCCATCTGCAAAGAAGACCGGCCTGAAGTCCATGTCTGCAAAGGCCTTGGGGGCGTAGCGGACGCGCGCCGAGCTGGTCGCGACGACCCACGAGTAGCAGCCCTCGTCGTCTGGGAAGTATTGCTCGTGCGGTCCGCGCCTTGAGCTCTGCGGGACGGGTGGTGCGGGTGGTGAGGGCTATGAGGGAACGGGAAGAGTGAGGGCGGCTGCGGTGAAGGCAGACGAGGGCGTGCGAGGGCGTGTGAAGGCGGTGATGGCGGCGACGGTGTTCGTGGCTGTCCGATGGCATCACAAGCGAAGCAAGGAGGAGCGGACCTCAGCCTCACGGCTCTTGGCCTCGAGCGACTCGGTCAGCCCCGCGCCCAGCCGCGGGCACCTTGAGGTAAAGAGAGATGCGGACAATGTTGTGGCCCTCTGGCGATGGGCAGGGGATGGGGTCCCTCTCGCATCGCCTCACTCCAAGGGTCACTCTCGTCCAGCCCGTGCTAGGCCCACACCTCAAAAAGAGCGCGTTGACGGACGGCGTGTTGCGGTGAGGCGCGAACTGGCCGCGCAGATACAGATTTTCAGTATCACCCTGGGTGTAGGTGAAGATGTCGTAGTCCCGTAGCTCTGTCAGCTCGATAAAGAGTGGCAAGTCGCCGACAAACAGGTCCATGTCTGTGTATGACCAGTGCGAGTAGCCTCGGAGGTAGTCTCGGAAGACAGTGCCTAGGGAGCGAGTCAGGACCGAGCGTGCGGCGGGACGGTGGCGGAGCGCGCATGGCGCACACGGCCTGCGCGCCGTGGGTCGGCTTGAACTGGGTCAGGACGTAGGGAAAGTCGCGGAAGGCAATTCGGAAGAGGCGCACCTGACCGTGTTGCAGAGGGAGCGAAGAGGGAGTCCGAGATGGGCGCACACAGGCAGCAAGGTGCGGGCGGAATAGCTAGCGCGCCAGACGGGGACTGTCCGCCTCGCGCCTAAAGTCAGCAATCGCGTGCGGCTGGACCCGAGGCGGCGAGCGAGCTCGACTATTCATGGGCAAACCCAAGGGCAGCCGCAAGCCGAGTGCCGAAGAGGCTGCCAAGACCTTTTGAAAATGAGCCAGATTAGAGGGGCGCGGCGCCACGTCTGGGTACGAGAGCATGTAGGCCTTGGCCGCCAAGGTTGTATAATTTGACGTTGTCAGGCACCTCGGGCCGCGCCGCGCCTGCGGTCAACGGTTGTTTGGAGAGCTCACCCGGCACGGGCATGTGTCACCCTGCACCGCTGCTTTGCTCGAGCAACTGCCGGTGGGCGCTGTGTATTCTAGGGCAGCAGCCCTCGTGAAAGATCAGCCAGTCAGCAATGAAGCTAGACCGGCTGCACGAGGCGAAGAAGTAGGGCGCCCAGACGGGGAAGGCCGATCCGATCCACGGCAGAGTAAACGCAATCCTGAACTCTGGATGCCGCAGTAGAGGGCGCTCCTGAGCGCTGGTCACACCGAGTGGCGGCGGGAGCGGCACAGCGTGCGCCACGTGGGAGACGCAAAGCACGCACAGCAACCTGGCGTCGCGCATTGGTCGTACTCGAGTATAATGCCCCCAATGTGTCTCCCATGTGCACAATGATTACCTTTTTCTTCGCCCAAATATTTGGAGATTCGGTGCACATAGGGGAGCGAGAGCGACCGCGTGCGTAGGTAGGTGACAGACAGACAGATGAGAGACTCACACACACGGGAAGCATCCATCCATGCATGCATGGGGGGAGGGAGGGAGGGTGGAGGCAGGCTGCGGCACTTACTTGCTTGCTTGCTTGGTTGGAGCACTTGGAGTGCGGTCATTAACCGCACGCCCAGGGCCGGGGAGCTAAGAAGCGCACCCAGCGGGCCGGACGATTGGCATCGCTGACTGACCCTAGGTGGTGGTGCACTTGGAGCACTTGGAGTGCAGTCATCAACCGCACATCCAGGGCCGGGGAGCTAAGAGTGGGTATCTAGTTTTTGCTGAGCTCGCCTTCGATGTTATGAAACAAACGCAAGGCGGACACAAGCACATCGCTCTCTCGGTCCCACAGACATCCCGCACACCCGCCGCACACCCGCCGCCCCCGCGCTCGCCCCACCCCGGCCGGGAGAGAGGGGAGTGACAGTTTGGGATCATGGCAACAGTCGAGATACCTCGCACTCCATGTGCGAGAACGCAGAGAGAAAATGAAAGCCGTCCGGCCCCCAAGTCCGGCTCACGCGCCCCGAGCTGACCCTCTACCGCACTGGTCACTTCCGCCCCCTCGCTCCCAACCCATCCACCTCGCCGACCGCAGAACCGCGCATCTCTTGGAGCACTTGGAGCACTTGGAGTGCAGTCATCAACCGCACATCCAGGGCCGGGGAGCTAAGAAGCGCACCCAGCGGGCCGGATGATTGGCATCGGGTTGCGGGCAAGAGAGCCCTAGCCCCGGGGGTGCGCGTTCGCAGGGAAAGGGCCGTAAAGTAAACACGGGTCTCCGAGGGTTAGTTCCGTGTACCGGGTTTCCCCTTAACTGCAGAACGCCCCCTCTACTCGGAGCTAACGGACACACAACACTGTACACCGGGCGCGTTTTTTTTCGTGAGATGATGGCGTGCCTTGCGTCTCATGAACGAACCGCTTGCATTTCCACACCCGCCTCCGCCTCCGGCGCTAACCGCCACCACCGCCGCTGTCGCCATCATCGCCGGCGCCACCGTGGCCGCCGCCGCCGTACTCCTGTCGGTGTTTGCCGTATGCGTGTACGTGGCCCGGCGCTTTAAGGGACCCGCCGAAACGGCCCCCACCGCCGCCCCGGCCCCCACCGCCGCCCCGACCCTAGCGCCCGTTGCGGTCCGGCGGGTCGCGACGCTCTCCTCCGAGTACACCGACGCCCCGAGCATGATTGGGGATGTGTCTCCGAAGGAGGCGGCAATCGCCTGGCTCGCCGGTAAACAGATGTCCGGCCGGCGCCGCGCCGCCTTGCACCGCATCACGGCGGCGAGGGGGCGGTCGGCCGCCGTCAACGTTGCCGCTCCGCCTCTCGATCACCTGCCGGTCGTGGTGCGCTCGCTGTCGAGAGAAAGCGGTGTGTTGCTCGCTCCCTGCCCTTGGGTTGTATGGCGGGGTCTCACACCGCTCGCGCCTACTCCCCTGCCCTCTTCAGCCACCTCCGCCTCCTCCGCCGTGTCGTACGACCCCACCCCGCCGGCCTGCCTCCCGCCGCCCGACCTCCACTCGCCCCGCGACCTCGCGCCTTACCTCGAGCACGGAGGTCTCGAGCGCGACGACGAGCAAGGAGACCTCGAGGCGCCGTCCGCCGCCCTCAAGGCCGCCCACGTCAAGCCGCGCCGCCACTTCCACGCGGGCAGCTTCGGCTCCGCGTACTCGTCGTTTGATGATGGGGAGGAGGAGGAGCAGGAGGCCGTCTCGCCGTGCAGCCCGACGGCGGCGAAGCTGGCGGCGGCCGCGGCGGGCGGGCGAGGCCAGGCGGATGGCCGCCGTGTGGTGTGGCGCGACTCCTTCGCGCGCGAGGGGAGGAGGGCGATGTCCTTCCGGCGGAACGTGCGGCTGCCCGGGATCCAAGACACCCCCACGCAGTCGGGCTCGTCGACGAGCGGCTCCTATAGCTCCCTCGCGGCGAACCGCCCCCTCGAGGCGGGCGAGTTGGACGCCGTGCTCGCGCCGCAGGGAGGGGAGGGAGAGGGAGGCGAGCCGGACACGCCTCCGCCGGCTTCGGCGAGGCTCGCTGCTGATGGGGCAGCCAGTGGCGGGTCCCCTCGAGAAGACGACTCGGATGCCGTGGAGCAGGTTGAATTGCACCTCGAGGTTTAGCGGTTTTTACAGCTGCCGTCTCAACGAAAATGGAAAAAAATCAGGCTGTCTCGGGGGACGGGAGTCGGGACGCGACCCACTTAGCCTATTGCTATTCTTAGCACTTTGCCCCACTCACCACAGCCTGGGCTCTCCGCACCCTGTACCCATACGATGGCCCTGGTGCTTGTACTCTCACACATAGTCATATTGGGAAAGGCTGAGGGCCCGCCCAGACGATGCCACAAGGGCCGGTACCGAGTACGACCCGTGGTCGTGCGCACACGCATTCGCATAGGGTTATATGGTTGTGAATGAAGAAAAAAACGAGAACTTTACGTACACAATAGGAGTCGGGACTCTCGAGGGATCGCACACAGTGGACTCGGACGACAGAGTCTCGCAGTCCCGTGCTCCGTCACGCTCGAGAGTCGAGTGTCGCGCTGGAGTGGTCCACCCTTTGGGTCAATCCTCGAGGGTCAACCTGGGTCAAGCACGAACAGTTCTCATGGATGCCGCACGCGGAGGCGGACGCTCTGAAGCAGTCCAGCAGATGGGGCCTCACCAAGCAGCAGCCGATCCGGTGGGCATCCCTTTACCCGCACCACCGAACTTGGGCTCGTAATGCATGCTCGGCCCGCTACCTCGGTAGACGGAGCCGCCGTTGTAGCTGCCGCGGCTGAAGGACTCGCGTTCGCTGCCTCCAAAGGCGCTGAGAGCGCAAAAGCCTACCGCCGTGAGCGCAAGTAGCACCTACGATGCTCAACAACATCAGAGATTAGACACCTGCTGAAGGAACAGACACCGGAATCAAGCAAGAGGCACGTAGCCGGCGGTCGCGAGTGTCATCGACTTCTTGGGCGGTGCCTCTGCCGGAGCAAACGACACGTAGAGCGACGGCCCGAGGACTGCTTGTGCGGCAGCGACGGTGCCCTGCCCTGCAAAGACCGTTGTGTTGTACACGACCACATAGCACGGCCAGGAGGCACCGTCCGCCGCTGGCGCAGTGAACGTAACCGTCAGGTCGTACCTGTCTTGCGCGTGCTCGAGTGTCACCTCGCCGCGGCTCTCTCCGGTCGAGGAGTCACTGTCGCCATCGTCATCGTGGTAGTGGTGGTGGTGGCTGTTTGACATGATGGACAATGTCATCCCCATCATCATTGCGTGCGAGAAGGCGTTGTAGTGGTACATTGGTCCGCCGACGTAGAAAGGCATCCCGTAAGGATAGTAGAACATGGCCGGCGAGTAATAGTAGGGCGACCCGTACGCGTATGTCGTCATATAGGGAGAGCGGCCGTAGGCTACGCTCGGGTAGGAGGTCGCATACCCAGGGTAATGGCCGCCGTACGATGCGGGACGCGCCGCGTAGCCGGTGTTGGCGGCGGCGGAGGAGGAGTAGTAGGAAGCGCGGGAGCGGGAGGAGGAGGAAGAAGAGGAGGAGGTACGCGAGCGCGACGAGGACGGTGATGAGGTGCGCGAGCGAGACGAGGATGGTGATGATGAGGAGTACGATGAGCGCGAACGTGAGGAGGACGAGGACGAGGTCGAGGAGCGGGAGCGCGAGGACGAGTACGAGGAGCGGGAGCCGCCGCGGCTCCCGCCCCCGCGCCGCCGGTCACTCAATAGCCCACGCTCAGCCTCTCTACGCTCACTCTCCTCCTCGCCCTCCTCGCCCTCAAAGTCTTCGACCCACTCGCTGAGAAGGTCGCCCTCAAAGTCGTCGACCCACTCGCTGAGAAGGTCGTCAAACTCAAAGGCGGCCGTCTCAAGCTCATTTTGCGCCACGCGCCTGTGCGGCGCCGCATCGCTCAAGGCGCGCCTGCCCGGTGGACTCGTGCTATCTCCACCCTGGTCCGCCATCCACTGGTCCACAACTCCGTCGACCTTGGCTCGCCACGCCGCAGGGGGTGAGGACGGCCTCTGCGGTGCTGGCGCTGGCGGCGGTGACAGAGACACTGCTGGTAGCGAGCGCGCGACCATGTCGGGCGACTTGATCCTCCACGGAAAGTTCAGATCTGGCCCAAGCTCGAGATTCGTGACTGGGCTCAAGACTGCGCCACGGCCGTCTTCGATGGCGACGGCACTCACAACATACGCGCCGGTTTGGAGCAGCAGCGTCATGGAGTAGATCGTGCCAGGGAGGTAGCCGTCGCTGAGGGAGAGGGGCAATCGGTAGCCTGGCCAGGAGCTTCCCTGCTCTGCCACCTCAGCACACGCTGTGAGTGCTGCGACCTGCTGCCCACCCAATGCCGAGGCTGTCGCGTTGCTGCACGTGGGCACCTCGTACCAGACAGAGATGGGAGCAAGTGGCTCGGGCGCCGGGCGTGCGTGCGCATAGATGATCAGGCCGATAGAGACAGCGGCGATCAGCCCGAGGCCGAGATAGGCCGGGGCAGGGGACATGGAGGACTTCAGCGAGATGTGCGAGACATGCGACGATCGATGGGACGCACGCCCGCCCAACGTCCTCGCCCGATGATTCGCGTTTTTCCAACACACACACACACTGGGCACGGCTGTGCGAGGGAGCAAGATCTTCCAGTGAAAGTACTTTGGAGCATTGGCACGTAACGGGTCTCATTTCTTCTATGATCTCGTAAAATGTGAAAACCCTGTCAGCAGAGTCCTCCCTCCTTCCTACCTACGTACGGGAAATGTACGCGAAGAGCCACATACAATGAGAGAGAGATTCTCCCAGTAAGCTAAAAGTACGTACAATGAGAGATTCTCCCAGTAAGCTAAAAGTACGTACAATGAGAGAGAGAAGCTAAAAGTACAATGACAAACTCTTCGGAGACAACGGAGCTCGCTCCTCATTCATCGCAAAAACGCCAAACCCTGTCAGCAGAGAGCAGTCCCCCCGCGGGTACTGTATTCTGTAGTATGTTCGTAAGAGCCACATACATTGGGAGAGGGGACACAAGGGCCCCTCCAGCTCCACCCTCCACACCGCGTAAACTCCATACACGCGATCGTCGCCGTTCGCCCCTCGTCTCTGCTCTCACACCGCGCGCTCACGCGCTCTCTCCACCCTTGAGCGTTGAGGCAGGCTTGTCCTACTGCGAACCTCACCACCTTAACCTTAAGAGGACATACGCGGGGACTCTACTTTATTGGGACAAGTTCTCGCCAAAACACGTAAAAGCTAAAACAAAAGCTCTCTGCGTAAAAGTCCAAAAGTCCAAGAGACAACGTGACCTCGACGCTCGAGAGACGAGAGCGGCGCAATCTCCCCGGGGCAGAGAACGAATAGTATCAGACAAACCGCCATATTCAGAGGAACAGAACGTAACGCGCGACGTGTCGGCGAGCGACATCCGTTGTGCAAGCGCCCCCGCACCACGATGACCCAGCCACGTATGGAAGCGCGTGGCCTTCACGAGCTGCGGGCGAGAGCGAGAAGGCCCGGCCGAGCAGACCGCCTCTAGTCGAGGGGTGTCGGCTCCACCTCCTCCTCGTCGGATCCAGTAAGGTCGATGGAGACAGGAGGCCCCTTTGGGATCTTCCGCATGCGCTCCTGCGCGAGGGAGCCGGGCCGAGCGCTCGGGCAATCGCGGGGCGGCGCACGGGCGGCGCGGCGGGCGCGCCTCTGCGTCGACGATGCGGCGGGCGTTGGCGCGAGCCTTTGCGACGCCGTCGGAGCAGCCCTCGGTGGAGCAGGGGTCCGGGTCGAGCAGCTTGGCCTGCAGCACGGTGTGGTGGTGGGGTGCGGGGGCGTGCGGGGAGGGGAGGGCGCTGCTGTGCGCGCCACCTTGTCGCCCTTGAGCAGGAGGAAGAAGGAGTCGCGGTAATTCAGAGTCAGCTCGGCCAGCTCCGGCGCCCCCTGGACGGGGCCGACACACCACTCGCCCGCTTTCCACTGGCCGTTGCTGCCGAAAGCCTTCGAGCTCGACGCGGCGGCGGTCGCCGAGTGCCCTCCCTTGACCATGTCGCGCTCGGAGGCAGAGGCGCGAGGGCCAGCGAGGTCGGGCTGGTGTGAAATGCCGTGCTGGTCTTGCTTCACCTCAAAAGCATAGCCCTGCCGCACGCGCAGCGTGATGATGCCGCGCGACCAGTCGACGGGCGCAGAGGCGATGCCGCTCCCCGCGCCCTCGCCGCCGCCCTCGCCCTCCTCCACGCGAGTGTGGGAGTACTGAAATTCGGACGTGATCGCCTGCCCCTCGTTGCGCTTCACAAAGCCGGCATAGATGTGCTTGCGACCGGCCATCCTGGGAGCCTGGCCGGTGGTGTCGACAGCGTGCATGGCATCCACCTTCTTGCCGTCGAGCTCGACGTCGAACGCACACGTGCCCTCACCGTGGAACGTGACCTCGATCGAGAACTTGGCGCCCGGCCGCGCCTCGACGATGTGATGCCCATCGATGACATGCTCCGGCTGCGCCTCGCCGTTGAGGATCACCTAGCGACATGGTCGGTCGTCATTGCGCCATAGTCCATGAGCAGTTGCAGCATCGCAGGCAGCAAATGCAGGCGCAGCGGTAAATCAACATCCTGCCCGGTACGCGCCGGCAGCAGCTCTTCTGCGCTCTGTAGCAGCTGAGAGCGCAGCGCGCGCTCTTGGGATGTTGAATGGGGAGGGCGAGGCGCAGCCTGCAGCTCCCAGTCGCCCTGCCGAACCATACCAGCGGAGGGCCAGGGACGCAGTACAGGACGCTCACCAACCACCTGCCGGAATGGGGTGGGCTGGGGCTCGACTCGCAGCGGTGAGCAGTGGGTGGTGGGCTGTGCGCAGTGGGCTAGGGCTCGACTCGCAGCGGTGAGCAGTGGTTGGTGGGCAGTGCGCAGTGCGCAGCGAGGCAGCGCAAGCACCGACCGATGGGCAGCTTCGTTTTTTTTCTTTGAGCTAGACTTGGATGTTTTTTCTTTTCCCCGCTGACTCGCTTTCTGTCCCTTTCCCCGGGCCTCGTAAAATCACAAATTCGATCGGTGAATTCTGTGCGATTTCGGGCGCGGGGTTGTGCTTTTTATGTGAATTCGGGTTGTGTATTTGAGAGAGAGACTCTCTTCTTGCTTGTATTTGTGTGTGTGAATCTAGGCCCGCGGGTAGTCTCACCCCATCCCCAGGGCCTCCAGGGCTCGCACCTCAACCTCTCAGAGACCAGCGCACAGCGCCATAGGAATTCCATAGAGAGATGTTAGAGGTGGGTTAAGAGGGAGATGCGCGCGAGCATCGGACCGCTGGGACGGCGGGCGAAATAAATAAATAAATAAAAACGGTCAAACTCTGAGACGAGATGGGATTTAGGGACATGTGTCCCCGCCCTGCACGATCTTGGTGTGAGGGATCTTCAATCCGTCCCCTCACCCCCTGGTCACTACCCGACACTAGAAGAGCAGCAAGAGTTGGGGCTGCGGCTACGGCTGCGGCTGCGGGAGGGGCTATGGTCGCGGGAGAGCCGCTGCGCCGCGTGGGCGCGCCTACACCGCGCTTGCTCCGCTCGCCACCTCTCGCAAAGGTCCAAAGTCATAGCCATCACCTCCTCCGGCAAGTCCTTTTCGCCTATCTTGCCGTCCCTCCATGCCTGGTAGAGCTCGTCGTCATAGCCATATTGCATCACAGCCTGCTGCACTGCGTCGTGCACAACCCCTGCCACCCTATCCCGCGCCTCAGCGTCGGAAAATTCGAGCTCGGAGTCATACCCGGAAGCAGGCGCAGACGGCCGCGGCGATTTGGCAGGCGGCGAGGGCGGGCGAATCTTGCGACTCGCCGCCACATTTTGGCGACTTTTGGGAGAATTCCTCGAGGTATTTTCTTCTCAATAACAAGGCTGTGAACCGGTGGCGCGACACAGAGTCGGTCGAGTCTGGCCGTTCGAGTCTGAGGATGAGTCTGGATGCAGTCATAACACGTATGTAGGCCTTGTCTCCTGAAGCTTTGAGCAATAGCCGCAAAAGGTGCTTTTCGGCACTTCATCGCGACACGTCCAGGTGCAGACAAGTATCAAGTCTGATCTGTCCCAGACCGTCCTTATTTTGGGTGATGAAGCCCACACTCTGGCTCATACCACGGCTCTTACGGCCTCACACGCGCCTGTTTCACCCACAGACACCGCCGGCACGCACTCCCACTTCACACATGCTCAAACACAACCCCACCAAAGCACAGCCCTGATCAGAATGGGCAAGGGCCAGGCAGCGGCGCGACACAGAGTCGGTCGAGTCTGGCCGTTCTCTCGACGCCGGCCGGCGAGGGTGGCGGCCTGTGGCCGGCTGGTGGGCGGAGAGCAGCCAGGAGGACTCCAGAGTAGCCAGCAACACCAAGCAACGGGTGAGCGCACAGCGAGCGCGAACACAGCTCTGAGAAAGGGCTTGAAGTTGGCCTTTCAGGAAACGTCCGTCTCTGTGATGACGTAGCCGACCCAGGAATTCTCGTTGCTCCACGCCCGCCAGTGCCGCGAGCCCATCCGGCCTGCCTCCTCGCTCCGCACAGCCTCGCTGCCGCTCACCGCATACTGAGCGCTCGTCGGCATGCTCAGCCTCTGCCTGGCCGGCTCCGCCGCGGCAGCTCCAGCGAACGCGCCACAGTCCTCCCTGCAGAGCACACTGGACCAGCTCCGGGCGCAGCTCGCCGCGCTGCAGTCTCAGATTGACTCATTCTCCACCGGCGCCTCTTCGGAGACGCCATTGACCTCGACGCGGTCGAAAGGACGAGCCGGCATTGACCGGCCGGGAGTGCTCCGCGAGCTGCCACAGCTGGCGCTCGCTCCCTGCCTCGGCGTCAAGCCCTGCCTGCACACAACGGTGCGCCGCGCGACGCCCCTCGCCGGAACATCATGTGCGCACGCCAGCTCACCAGGACCGCCCTCCCTCCCTCTCGCAGGTCGAGGAGAGGCTCGCCCGAGGGTGCGCGGGCGCGCGTGTCTTCCGCGGCAACTGGACGTTACCCTAACCCTAACCCTAACCCTAACCCTAACCCTAACCCCAGGCGCGCCTGTCTTCCGCGGCAATTGGACGTCTCCAGTGCCGGTGCCTGGCCGCGACAGCCTCGGCCAGCGCTTCCTTCCGCGTCTCGATTGCGACGTGGCGGAGGTGTGGAAGCTCTCCAAGGTCGAGGCGCGGCGGGGCCGACTGACGGATGCGATGGAGGCGCACGCGCTCTCGCGGCTGGCCGGGCTGCGCAACAAGCTCTGGCTCATCGTGGGCGCCTCGCTCGTCCACGCCATCATGCGCGCCCGAGAGGCGTGTCCATGACACGTCCATGACACGCCCACAGGCACCTCGGTCGACCACACAATCACGCGGTCCGGCTGCGACAGCTTCGGCGTGCCGCGCGAGTCGGTCGTGGTCTCGACGGCAGAGCTGGCGAGGGCGTTGCCGGCGGGCGGCCAGCACGCCTTAGACACTTCCTAGACACCTCCTAGACACTTCCTGGACACTTCCTAGGCGGGCGGCCAGCATGCCTTTGCGGGCGGCAGCGGCCTTGCGATGGACGGGTGCGCGGTGCCTCTGCTCAACTTGACCGTCGTCGAGACGCACTCCGCGGGCATGGCGAGCCTGAGGCGCGGGCAGCTGCGCGAGTAGTGCCGGACGGCGCCCTCCGCCGTCAGAAGGCCGCGCCCCGTGTGCGCAGGCCCTCGAACGACGCCGCTCTCCAGCCGGCGCGGCTGCGAGGGTGGGAGCTCGCGTTGGCGGCGATGCGGCTGCACCACCGGCCTCCGGACTTTGTGACGCTTTCGGGGGAGGAGTGGGACTTCAAGAACTGGGCGAGGGCGGGGCGGCAGCCAAACTCGAGCCTCGCCTGGCGCGAGGTTGGGGAGGTCATTCGGATGCAGGTCGAGGCGATCCGCAGCCACTGGCCGCGCGCCGTGGTGATGGTGCGCACGATGTACGCGGCGGCGTACGGCGGGCTCGGACCTGTCCTGGACATGTCCACGACACTTCCCTGACATGTCCCGCAGGTACGGTGCGACGTACGGCGGGTTCGGCGGCGACTACGGCGCGTACAATGCGCTGCTGCGCGAGGCGAGGGCGGGGCGGCTTCGGCTCTCGGCGGCGGAGGAGCGCGCTGTTCACGCGTCCGGCGGTGAGAGCAGGTCTCGACGCGGCGGCTCTCTCGCAGAGCCGCGAGGGCGGCGGGAGGCGTTGCCGGCCAGCAGCCCGAGGCGCCAGCCCGCCGCGCGGAGAGGGAGAGAGCGGCCGGCATCGTGGAGACGGCGCGCACCGCCCTTTGAGACGCGGACTCAGCTGGGCCGGCGGCACCTCACGGGATGGTGGGGCGGGAGTAGGAGTGCGGCCGGCTCGCGCACGAGAGCGACGTGGCGAGCATGGCGCACTGCTCGGCGTGCAGCTCGCGGAGCGGCTGGACCAAGGCGCGGGCGTGCAAGAGGTGCCAGACCCTCGCGAGCCCTCGAGACCTCGAGCCCGGCTCTCCTCGCCGTGCATAGGACGGGATGCACCCTCACGAGTGGTTCACGGCCAGCTGGATCGAGATCGTCCTCAACCAGATGGCAGATCTGGGGGCCGCGTGCCAAGATCTGGGGGCCGTGTGAGAGCGCCTCGCCTCGCGGAGAGGCGCCCGGCAGCCATAGCCGGGCATAGGCGCACACAGGGGCGCCGGCCGCGCGCACAACACTCAGCACCGTGTCAGCAGCCAGCATCAGCCGCTCCTCCTTGTTCGTGACCGGCGAGAGACCGGAGCGTAGTCCGTATATAGCCGGGAGAGGCCCCGGCCCCCGCCATCTTCGAGCAGACAGTGCGCACATCTCAATACTCAAACGCGCAAAACTCCAGAGTGACTCAGACACAAAATGGCCTTGGACCCTTGCGGAGCCTTGTTGCGTTGTGGTTCGTGGTTGCGGCTCACAGGCTCTCCACATATCCAAAATGCAAAAACACAGTCTCCACAAAGCACACAATACGCTCTCGGCGGGACGCGAGACTCGGGCCGGCACCCCGCACAACTAGCGTACATGGTGGCGAGTGTGCCACAAGCTTGCCAAGACCGCAGTACTCCACGGCGCGGACCATCACCATGCACACAGGGGCTCAATTGCGTCGACAACTGCACGTGCTCAACACGCACGCCGTAGACAGGGAGAACGCGCTCCCGCAAGCCTCACATACTGTACCAAGAGTGTGTACCAAGAGGCGCGGGTGAGGCCAAAGGGCGGGGGGCACCAACGCACGTACAGATTGACAGCCCTCGCGTTCGCGCTCGCCACGCGGAGACCGGCGAGTGTTGCGGCGGCACCGGCCGGGCCAGCGCACTGCGCTCAGACCAGGCGGCGCCTCTTCCACGAGCGCACGCTGTCCGCGCCGCCGCTCGCCGCGCTCACCGCCCCTGCCGCCGGGGCCGCGGGGGCGGCGGGGGCAGCGCGGGCGGGAGCAGCGGGGGTGGCGGTGGGATCTCCGCGGCGCGCTGCCACCGCGTGCGTCGGCAGGGACTGACCTCCCTCCGCCTCGCCCTCGCCGCCGACGCCGCCCATGCTCGCCGTGAGCGCGCGGCCCGACTCCTTCATCGTCATGCGCGGGTTGCCGTGCTCGTCGCCCACGGCATTGCCTCGCACGTGCAGCCGCGGGGCGGGCCTGCGGGGCGGTGGCACGACGCACGTCAGCAGGCGGTGGCGCAAGACGAGTGTGTCGCGCTGGTCTCGATGCGGCGGCTCGCCGTCTGAAGGCGACCGCCAGGCGCTTCCGGTCCTTTTTGTCGAGCGTGGCCCGGAAGGCCGCCTCGCCCGCGCACGTGTACGTGACGCGGAGGTGGCCGGTGCTGCCTCCTTTGGCGAGGGTGACCGACCCTTCTCCCGGCACGACCACCTGCCGGGGGGGGGGGGGGGGGGGGGGCGACGGGTGGCACGTGGAGGACATGCTTGCCACACTCGGCCACGGGACTGCTGTGAAGTGGTCTCGGCTGGCGTCGGAACCTTGCCCGGCGACCAGTAGGTGCGCACGCGCATCTTGATCTCGTCGAGCTGCTCGTGCAGCACCTTCTCCTGCTGCTGGCACGCCGCGAGCTGCGACGAGAGGTCGACGTCGGCGGCGATCGGCTTGGGCGCCGGCTTGGCGCTCGGCGTGATCGTCACCCGCGCGCACATTGCGCCGACGCGCGTCTCGACGCGCCTCACGACGCCGCTCTCGAGGAGCAGCTGCTTGTCCTCCTCCGCCAGCGCGTTGAAGGTCTCCGCCACGACGACCAGCTTGTCGGGCGGCGCGGCGAAGGTCTGCACCTGGTACGCGCCCGTCTTCGCCTCGTTCCGCAGCGTCGCCACCGCGGTGCGCAGCCTCCACGGCGCCTCCTCCTCGGCGCACGCGTCCGAGAGGAGGAAGGAGGTGGCGCGCGCCTCGCCGACCAGCGCCTGCACCTCCGCCCACACCTCGGCCGAGAGCCCGTCGCCCGCCCAGCGCGCCGGCCCGGTCAGCTGCGCGGCGGGCACGGCGTCGGAGGGGGCGAGCTCCGAGAGCGGGACGCCGTTGTTGACCCGGCTCGACTTTCGCTCGAGCCTGCGGACGGCGACGCGGCAGTAGCGGCGGTAGAGCTGCTCGTGCTCCTGCCGGAGGCGGCGGCAGACGCCGGTCGCGAGGACGGTCGCGCTCTCCGGCGAGCTGTGGAGGAGGATGAGCGCGAAGCAGAGGCCGTCGAGCCGCAGGAGGGAGGAGGCGTCGTTGACGTCGCTCACGCCGCCCGCGTCTACCGACAGCCGCGCCGCCGGCCGCTGCGCAAAAGGGGGGAGGAGGGGGGTAGAGGGGGGAGGAGGGGGGTAGAGGGGGGAAGGGGGGTAGAGGGGGGAAGGGGGGTAGAGGGGGGGGGATGGGTCTAACTGCGGGCTGCCTCGTCAATCTCTCTCCGTCGCATCCCGCTTAGGGCATCGAGCTCTTCGGGCCGCGCGTGACGCGAAGGGGGCGGCAGGACCGCCGCGACGGCGGAGGGGCCAGGGCCGGCGACGGCGATGGGAATGGCGCCGCCGGCGGGCGTGTCGGGCGTGTCGGCGGGCGCGAGCGTGTGCTCGTCCGCCTCGCCGAAGAGGTCCTCTGCGCTGGCGTCGGCGTCGTCGGTGCCTTCGGCGTCGGTGTCGTCGGCGTCGGTGTCGTCGGCGCCAGCGCCTGCTGCGTCAGCGCCTGCTGCTGCGCCAGCGCCCACGCCTCCGGGGGCGGAGGGCTCGCCCCCGGCTGCGCTCCTGAGCAGGTCCGGCCAGCTCGAGCCCTCCTCGCCAGGAGACGCCCCCGCATCCTCGGCCGCCGCGCCCGGCTCCGCCTCCTCCTCCGTCTCCATCGCCTCCGGCTCCGCCTCCATCATCACGGCCCCCTCCAGCTCCGCCGCCGCAGCCTCTGCTTCCGCCGCCGTCTCCGCCGCTGCGTCAGCCTCCACCTCAGCCGCCTCCGCCTCCGCCTCCGCCTCCGCCTCCGCCTCCGCCTCCGCCGCCGCCGCCGCTGCCTCCGCCGCTGCCGCCGCCGCCGCCGCCTCCGCCGCCGCGATCGCCGCGCCGCGCTGCTGCTCGATGTTGTCGGCGAGCGTGAAGGCGCCGTTGAGGACAAAGGCTCTGCCATAGTCCACCGGGCTGCTCGCATCCTCCTCTTGGCCGGCGGGCAGGTCCAAGCCAAGGAGGTCGCTGTTTTGCCCCTCCTTCTCCTCCTCCCCGCCGCCCTCCGGCGCGTTCGCGACGCGCCTCCATAGGGCGGCGCGCGCGAGCTTGTCTGACGCGGCCTTCGTCGCGCTGCGGAGCGCCCTCTTCAGCTCGTCCATCGCCTTCCACTCGGCGTGCTTGCGCAGCGCCTCGCGCGCGAGCTCCTCCCGCTCGTCGTCCTCCCCACCGGGGAGGGCGCCGCGCGCAGCGCAAGAGCCGGCGTGCTGCTCCTCGTCGTACCGCTTCCAGCACTTTTGGCAGTAGAGGTCCTCGGGGTTGTCGTGGTCCGCAGTCAGTCCCTCGCTCGCGCCGCATTCTGCGCAGCGCTCGGTCCCCTCCGGCGAAAGGCAGGTGCGGGCAAACGTGGCGCGCTTCCTCTCGCCGCTCGGGAAGTCGACAAGGTACCGCTCCCTGTCGGGCAGGTACTTGACAATCTTGACAAGCACGCCGTCGAGCTCGGGCGCGCTCTTGAGCCCCTGGAGCCGGGCGAGCGAGTCGGGCTCGAGGAGGTCCAGTGATTTGGGAGACATGTCAAAAAAGAATTTTCCAAGCCCGGCACAACACTGGGACGAACACTGGGCACATACAAACGGTCGCGCTTACAACTGTCATGATGCCGGTAGCCGCCGCCCTTGCCTCCCGAGCCCGAGGGGCCAGCCGCGCCGCGGCCCAGCGCCTCCGTATTAGTTCCCGGCCGGCGTGAGATGCCCAGCCTTCGGGCCGCGGCACCCGTTGCGGCCGGGCCAACCTCAGTGCAGAGAGCGACGCTCAAACCTTCGGATAAGCCTCGCCAAGCGTCTGCAGCTGCCCCGTGGCAGGCGCCCACGACGCCGACCGCGGTCGACGGCAACGGATCGGTGCGGACGCGACGCCGCCCGCGCTCGCGCCGCGCGCACGCGCCAGCACTCGAGCTTGAGATGATCCTCATTCTCGCTCTCGCACTTCAGCTCTCAGCCAAGCCCTTGCCAGTGCCCGTGCCCGCGGCCGTGCGGACGCAGCCACGCGCCGACGCCGACGCGGATGGGGTGGGCCGAGACGACAGAGCTACGACAGGGCCTCCACCAACAGAGCACAGGCTCAAGTACATACGCCCGCCCGCGGCAGGCGCGGACGCCCGAGGCGCTGCGAGTGCTGATGGAGATGTGCGAAAAGGCCCGCGACGGGATCGAGCCCAAGCCCGTCAACCCGGAGCATCAAAAATCTCTACACACACACACACACACACACACACACACACACACACACACACACACAACCCTCCCCCAACCAAGAACGCGGCAATTCTAAAGATCCGAAGAAAGAGAGATCCGCGACAGGGTGCGCCCACAGGACCCAAAAAAAGAAAAGAAAAGAAATGGGCCACCCCCGATCGCAGCACTTCGTGTTGGAGAGTCGAGATATTGAGAGTGTGACTAGGAGGCTGAGGGACGCTGGGGATTCTCAAAGGTATACCCTTGGAATGGCCGGATCCAGCCTTAAAAGTACGAGATCGCGCGCGCTTCGCGCACAGCACCGCCTGTTCTCCGCGGCTGTGTGACGACGCGTGCCGTGTGCCAGCAGAGTTGGGCGCGCGCGGCGCGACGGCGCCCGCGATCAATTGTGCTGCTCTCAAATCTAGTCTGGTTCCAAACGGCTTCAATCCCGAGAAATTAAGTGCCAAAGATTTCTCTGGACGATCCACAAATCCTATTTAACAGCGGCGTGATGCCGTTGTTCATGGCTTGGCCGACCGCTGCCTGGCCTCGAGGAGCAGCCGGGCGCACTCGACGTGGCCCTGCAACAGCGGCGACCGTGGCGCCGCCGTCCCTGGCTTGGTTGGACTCCATCGCGCTAGGCGACGAACCTGCCCCCGCCCCCCCCGGGGGGCCCGTTGGGGCCCCTCCAGGGGGCGACCCCTCCGGGGAGGCCGGCCTTCCCCGTGCCGGTCCTCCCCACCCAACCCCGCCGGCAGTGCGAGCTGCCGGCCACATTGAGCGGTTCGTCCGCGTCGCGCACCCGTCCCAACGGGGGGCCGCAGACTCGTTCTGCGCGCCAACGGCTGGTGACGCTGTGTTGCCCTTGAGCTAGTCCTTCCCCGGTCGCCTAGCCTCTGCGCTGTCTGGCAAACGCCTGTATGCCATGCGCGCGGACCACGCTTGCGTGGATACGTGGCTTGGGCAGGCTGACCCGTGTGGCCGTGTGCGCAGACTGAGTGCGGGGTAACCCGCGCACGGGGAAAAGCTTCACGGGCTCGAGCCGTCAAACATTAAGCAGCGGCGGTGTGCCGAGGGGGACCGGGAGGCGGTAAGTCGTCGTCACCCGGCGCTGCTTGCAGCACCATGGCGATGGCGCTAAGAGGTTCCTCTTTTTTCCGCGCCCCACCCCGCAAGGCCGCGCGCGATAGCCGATACCCGATACACACGTCTTAGACTACTACCCAACCAGTGCCAGACCTCTATTGCACAGCCGAGAGCGCCACTCGAGTGTGTTAGTGAGTGGGTGGTGGTATTCTTGATACGAAACCATACAAAGCGAGAGAGAAGCTAAAAATACGTACGTACAAAGCGTAGGCCGACCTCTCCGGCCG
The DNA here is from genome assembly GCF_000372725.1 of Emiliania huxleyi CCMP1516. Taxonomy (NCBI): domain Eukaryota; phylum Haptophyta; order Isochrysidales; family Noelaerhabdaceae; genus Emiliania; species Emiliania huxleyi. The sequence goes on from NW_005197426.1 coordinate 529,024, forward strand.
GAGCACTCTCTCGACGTCCCGGCCGTTCAACAAGAATGCATCTACCGCGTGTGCACATTCGATCACTCGGCGAGCGATGCGAACGCCTCCTCAGCCGCCGACAGCACGCCGTCGCCGTCCGTGTCCGCAGCCGCAAAGGGTAGGCCTCGCGCACGCGCCTCGAACGCCGCCAACCGCTCGTCAAACAGCGGCTCGCGGCCTGTGGCGCAGCGTACGCAAACCTCGAGGTGCGAGCCGTCGATCACCAACTCGTCTCGCATCGCGGTGCCGTAGAAGCGGCGGATTGTGCTCACGTCGCTCTCCTCGGGCGCGGCTCCAAAGGTGAGGAGGTAGAAGTCCTCTCGCTCACTGTCACTGGCAAAGGCGGCGAACACTTGCGTCGGCGCGGGCAGCGGCGCGAGCGGCTGCCCAAGGGCTGTGGCATACATGCGCGTGTGGTGCACGACGACGCGGATCTGCCGGCCGGCCTTGAGGATGTTGGCGGTGCTGAAGGGCTGCACCCCGAGGCGGGCGAGCCGTTCGGCCAGCAAAGGCCCGAGCGCGTCCTCAGACTGCCCGGTGTAGGCAGAGAGCACATCCTCCTCCGCCAGCGCGCCAAGATTAGCGCGGTAAGATCCCTCGAGGTCACTGGCAGCCTGCGCCGCCCTCTTTTCTGACGTCGGGGGGCTCAGCAGCGGCGGCACCGGCCACGGCTCGATCAGCACGATGCCGGCCGCCGGCAAGCCCAGGACACCGGCCGCGACCGCCACGTGGTGTGCAAGGAACGAGCCGAACGAGGCGCCGCCGAGGAGAAATGCGTCGCCCGCCGCCCGCCGACGCATCTCGCCGATGATGAGCTCGGCGTACTTGAGCGCCACCTCGGGCAGCGTAGCCTCAGCCAACGCCGCGGGATCGCCGGTGCTGAGGTGCTCATGCTGCAGCGCGTAGAGGTCTCCCTCTGTCGTGAGGGTCGAAAAGAGCGTCGCCGACCCATGGAACGAAGTGACGGCAAAGAGGGGGGGTGACTCGGACGCCCCAGACCGCAGCATGAGCAAGCAGTCCCCGAGGCGCTCAAAGCCGGCCCCGGGCTGTGCCGGAGCGAGGCCGCCTGCCGATGGTGTTGCGTCAAGGAGCACGGGCGCAGCAGTATCGGCATCAGCGGAGGCCGCTGGTGCAAAGAAGTGCGCCAGCTGCCGCGTCGTCGGGTAGTCGACGATGAGCGTGGCCGGCAGCACTGTGGCCTCACCCGCCGCCGCCTGCAGCTGGTTGCGCAGCTCGACTGCCCCAAGCGAGTCCAGCCCAGCCTCCATCAGCGGCGCATCAGCATCGACATCAGAGCCGGCCGTTGATCGGACCACGTCGAGGATAGCATCGAGGGAGACAGCGTTGCGCGCAGCGGCGGGTGTGGTAGGGGAGTCCAGCGCAGGCGCAGCGACGGCGGGCTTGGTAGGCGTGAAGAGCGACAGCATCGCCGGCACCGCCGCAGCTCCGCCCAGAAGCCGGTCCCAGCGGACGATGAACATCCCTTGCACAGCTGGGCCGACTGCGCCGAGCGCAGAGGCCAAGGCGGGGGTAGCAGTTGCCATGGTGATCAGGCCAAAGCCGGACGCCTGTATCCGCGCGTTGATCGACTCCTCCGCCGCCATGCCGACCTCGCCCCATGGGCCCCACTGCACCGACGAGGACGCGAGGCCTTCGGCACGCCGCAGCGCGCTCGTGGCGTCGAGGCAGCAGTTTGCAGCTGCGTAGTTGGCCTGGCCAGCGCTGCCGAGCAGCGCCGACACCGACGAGAAGAGCACGCACGCGTCGAGCGGCGAGGCGGCGCTCGCTCGCTGCAGGCCCCAGCCGCCGACCGCCTTGGGAGCATACACTCGCCGGAAGGCATGCGCCGTCTGGGAGCGGAGCAGGCCGTCTGCTAGCACGCCCGCCGCGTGCCACACGCCAGCGAGCCGCGCCCCATCGCCGCCAGCAGACGCCCAAGCAACCAAGCGCCGCACGTCCGCCTCCTCGGCCGCATCGCACGCCGCAGCCCGCACCGCGCAGCCAGCCAACGAGGCGAGGCGAGCGCTCCCTACCGGCGCCATTCGCCCGCCCCGAGAGGCGAGGACCAAGCCCGCCGCCCCTCGATCGCCGAGCCACTCGGCGACGAGCAGGCCGACGCCGCCAGTGCCGCCCGTCAGCAGCTGGAGGCCGCCAACGCCGCTCGAGCTCTCTGGCGGCGCGTCGAGGCGGCTCAGCCGCGGCACCCTCGCCCCGCCGTAGCTGGCCACGGCCTCCGGCTCGGTCGGCGGCAGCAGCGAGGCCATTGCCAAAAGCTCCGCCGTCGAAGGTCCTGCGCCGTCGACGTGCGAGAGGCGGCTGCCCGGCGCCTCGGTGCGGACGGTGCGGGCGAGGCCGAGTAGGCCAGCCTGGGATGGGCGTACCCTAGTTGCGGCGCGCACGGCCTGCGAGCCTGGCCCGAGCAGCCACAGAGGCAAGGGCTGCGCCGCCAGCTGCGGGCGCACCAGGTGCAGCGCAGCCTCGATGCAAGGGAGCGACGGGGCGGCCGGTGGGCTGCTCAGCGCGAGGGCAGCAACGGCTCCGCTGGAGGTGCCTTGGGCTGTCACAGACGCAGCGACGCGAGCGAGCGGCGGTCTGGCTGCTCCCACGGTGAGCGAGGCCACGTGCGGGAGCGGCTTGTCTGGCTTGCTCTGCCACCAGCCTTCCCGCAGCCCGTTGGCCAAGAAGCGCTCGAGCGCCTCGGTGAAGGCCGCGTCGCGGTTGGCCAGGCAGCGGTTGATGACGTCGATGTGCATACCCTCGAGTCGCAGCGCGACCGCGGGCCCGTAGAGCGAGAGGCTGTCCTCTGTGACGCCAGGAAACATCTCGAGCCAGGTCGACCAGCGGCCAGTCGAGAGCGGCATCAGCACCGCCGGCTCTCCGCCGCCGCCGGTGGAGAAGGGCTTGACGCTGGCGGCGAGCATGTGCAGTGCGTGGCGGCACTGGCGGTACACGGGCAGCAGCCGCTCTAACTGCACGACCAGCGCCTCGAGGTCCTCGTTCGACGCCCCGGCCGGAAGGAGCTGCGCGGCGATGAAGTGAGGCAGTGCGCCCTCTGGCAGAGACCGCAGCTGGGGGAAGCGCGTCCACACATCCGCGCCCATCTCTACGCGGAGGTGTATGAGAAGCACGCCCATTGCGGCGAGGCGGAGGCTGGTGAGCATCTTGGGCACCGGCAGCTCCTCTGGCACAGCGGGAGGCGGGTCGAGGAGCACCACGCGGCGAGGAGAGCCGCCCTTCTCGCGCGCCGCGTTGGCGACGTGCTGCGCGAGGACCGCGCCAAAAGACGCGCCGAGCAGGTCAAAGGGCGTCTCAGCAAAGACCGCAACCAATGCAGCTGCGTACTCGCTAACCATGTCCGCCGCGCCAGCCGGGTCGAGGGCGAAAGCCTCCGAGCCGTCGAGGCCACGGTGCCGGAGTGCATAGACGTCGCACGTCTCGAGGGCGCCGCTCCACAACCTCCCGTAGCCGCGGTGGTCGCCGAGAAGGCCGTGGGCGATGACAAGCGGGGGCTGCGTCGAGGAAGCCTTGGCGCGCCGCAAGAGGAGGAGGCTCGGGTGGCGCGGGTCGACGACCGAGGGCTGGACTCGTTCTTCCGCGGCGTGGGCAGTCGGGGGAGGGTCGTCATCGGGAGTGGTTGTGCGGCGGTCCTGCCACACCGCCCTCAGAGCCTCGAGCGGCTCGACGCCGGGCTCCTCCGCGATGGCAGCAGCGAGGCTCAGGGCTAGCCCGCTCGCCTCAACCTGCGCCTCGCTTGCTGCCGCCGCAGGAGGCGCGCTCCCGCTCTCGGCCGCTCGCATCAGCGTGTAGGCCACCGGCCTCCCTGATGGCTCTGCGGCATCGTCACGCGGGGTAGCTGCGTCTAGTGCCGCCCTCAGCGGCTGACGAGCGAGCACGGTCGGGCTCAGGCGCTGCGAGGGCTGCCGCATCAGCCCGAGCGTGCCTGCCAGCCCGACCCGCGGCTGCGCCGCCAGCCACGCAGCAAACTCGAGCGCTCGCTCCGAGGCAGCCTCGACGCCCTGCCTGCTCTCTTGAGACTGGCCGCCGCGAGCCGCAATGCTCTCCGCCTCGGCGACCCGGTAGTCCGCGGCCTCGCTCAGCACCATCCCCGGGCCGCTCACCTCGCCGTGCAGCGCGCAGACGAGCGGGAGATGCAGTGCCAGCAGGCCGGCGAGGGCGGCACTCAGCTCGGTGGACGAGTCGTCTGCAGAGCCCTTCCAGCTGGTGCTCGTCAGCACAAGCGCGCGCGCGCCTTGCTGCCTCGAGGTGCTGAGCAGCTCCTGAAGGGCCGCCTCGAGCTGCCTTGCGAGAAGCGAGGCCCGCACGCTAGTCAGCTCGACGGCTGCAACGCCCGTGGTGTCGTCCAAGGCGAAGCGAGCCGGCGGCACGGTCCCATCCGAGTCCGCCTCGGTCGCAACAGCGCGCCACTCAAGCGTTGGGTTGGTTGGTGCCTTCTCTGTCCCGCGACGAGCGCCTTGCTCCTTCATCGCGCGCATCGATCGCACTTGCGCAAAGGCCTCCTTGGCGAGAGTGCTCCGCTCGAGTGGCGAGAGGCGGAGCGCGGCTCCAGTGGGCGCGGTGTCCACCGCCGCTGCGAGTCGCCACGCCCGCGCCTGCGCCGCCGCCGCCGTCGTACACACGTGCTGCACGAGGCCGACGCCTTGGGCCTGCGATGCGCTCAGCTTCTCATCGCGCAGGTAGAGCTGCATCGCGGTGGCGTGCCCCACCACCTCGGAGAGGCTGCGCGTGAAGAGGCCGGCCGGCGTGAGGCCGCGCGAAAGCTCGCCATACTGGAAGGTGGCGTCCTCAGAGGCGACGATGCAGTCCGTGTGCAGCGCGATTGCCATGCCGCCGCCCAGCACGGTGCCGTGTACTGCGCTGATGACCGGGACCGGCAGCGTCCGCAGCGCGACAAAGCCGGCAAACAGGTCGATCGACCTCCGCGCCGCCGCCGTCGAGGTTTTGAAGGTGTCTCGGCCGAGCCGGTGCGTATTGCCGCCCGGACAAAAGTGCGACCCTCGCCCCTGCAGAACCACCGCCTTGACTCGAGTCGGCGGCTGCGAGCGAAGCCACTGCACCGCCCGCAGCATGTCGTCCGCCATCTCAGCGCTTATGGCGTTGAAGTGCTCGGGGTCGTTCAGCTCTAGCACGGCCACGCGAGCCGCTCGGTCGACGCTGAGCTTGACGAGGGAGCCGTCGCCGCTGGGCAGGGTTGGGGGCTCGGAGAGGAGCAGCGCCTCCTCGGGGCAAACGGAGAGAGCGGAGGGGGCGAGGAGGTCGAGAGTGGGATCCACGGAAGGCTCGGATGTTGCGAGCGAGTGCCACTCGGTGACGTACAGATGCCGCACGCGCTGCGCTGACGCGTCGAGCGACGTTTCGAGCGCACGCGACTCGAAGCCGGCCAGGCGCACGCCCGCCGAGGCGGCGCCGCTGGCGACGACCACCCCGACCGCCTCGCCGCCCTCCCGCTCCGCCACCGGCCACGCCGTGCCGCTCGCATCCGCCAGCGCCGCCTCGCCCACAGAGAAGGGCAGCCGCGTCACGCCCTCCCCTGCCTCGGCGAGCAGCGAGGACAGGTGCAGCGAGCCGTCGAGGTCGGCCGGGTGGACGCGAGTGCCCTCCTTGCGCGAGCGGCGGCACAGCCGGCCGACGGCGACGCCTGCGGCGCGCGAGACGGCCGCCAGCTCGAGCGTGCGGTACCGAGGGCCGTACTCGAGGCCGACCGAGCGGAGATGCGAGTAGAGCGAGGCGGCGTCGACCGCCTCGCCGCACGAGGCGCGAGCCGCGGCGAGCGAGAGGCCAGGGAGCGGGCCCGACGCGGCCGATGCGCCGCCGGCGCAGTGAGCCGTCGACGCGTCGCCGCCCCCCTCGGAGGTCAGCTCGAACTGCTCCTTGGACACGACCACCCTCACCCGCGCCTCGCTCAGGTCGCCGTCCAGCACGAGCGGCTGCAGGAAGAAGATGCGCCGCAGCGACGCGCCTCCGCCGCCGCCAGAGAGGGCGACGCACGCCGCGCGAGCCATCTCGAGGTAGGCGGCGGCGGGGAAGACGACGCGGCCCCGCACGACGTGGTCGGCGACGAGGGCGAGGAGGGTCCCGCTGGCCGGCGAGGAGAAGGCGTCGGCCTGCCGCCCGTCGGCGTCCGCCTCTCGCCGCTGGAGGAGCGGGTGGGGCGCCTCGCGCCACGCGTAGCGGCGGCGAGCGTAGACGCGCGGTGGCGGGCTGCTCGTGGTGAGCGAGGGAGGCGCCGCCTCGATCACGGCGTGGGCGATGGTGCCGCTGTACCCAAACGAGCTCACCCCGACCACGCCCTCCCCTCCCCCCGCCAGCCGTGCGAGCCCCTGCGTCGGCAGCGCCGTCGGCCGCGCCGACGCGCCGAGCCGCTCGCCCACGAGCGGGTTGAGCGACCGCAGCTGCGCGTTGCCCAGCCACGTCGAGCAGCCCACCGCCGCCGCCGCCTTGGCCAGCCCGAGCAGCCCCGACACCGGCTCGGCGTGGCCCGCATTCGCCTTGTGCGTCCCGAGGCAGAGAGCCGCGCCGCCCGCGCCTCCCAGCGCCGCGGCGAGGGAGCCCGCCTCGGTGGGGTCGCCGAGCGGCGTGCCGGTGCCGTGCGCCTCGACGCCACCCACCGCCGTCGCCTCGCTCGCCGCCTTGCCCAGCGCCGCGAGGAGCAGGGCGCGCTGCGCCGACCCGTTGGGCGCCGTCAGGCTCGCGCTGCGCCCGTCCTGCCGCACCGCGCTCCCGCGCAGCGCGAGCCCGGCCTGGCTCGCCGCCGCGCCTCGCAGCACGAGCGCGGCGGCCGCCTCGGAGCGGACGTACCCGTTGGCTCGCGCGTCGAACGTCTTGCACCGCCCGTCGGCAGAGAGCATCCCCGCGGCGGCGGCGCCGAAGAAGGGCAGCGGGGACAGGTTGAGGCTGACCGCGCCGGCGAGCGACAGGCCGCACTCGCCGCCACCCGCCGCCAGCGCCGCACTGTGCAGCGCCACGAGGCCCGACGCGCAGGCCGCATCGACGCTCATGCAAGGCCCCTGCAGCCCGAGCGCAAAGGAGACGCGGCCGCAGGCGATGGAGATGGTGTCTCCAGTGACGGCGTAGGCAGAGGCGGAGGCGCCCGCCGGCCTGAGGGAGGCGAGCAGCGCCCAGTCGGGCCGCTCGATGCCGAGGAAGACGCCCGCGTCGCCGCCGAGCAGGCTCGCACGCCGCTCGCCCGCGCCGTGCAGCGCCGCGTAGCCCACCTCGAGGAAGAGCCGCTGCTGCGGGTCCATCGCCGCAGCCTCGGCGGGCGAGACGCCAAAGGAGCGGTTGTCAAAGTGCTCGACGCGGCAGAGGAAGCCGCCGTGCGAGGCGGCCGCGCGCTGCGTCTCGCTCACGCCCTCATGCTCCTCGACCGACCAGCGAGACGCGGGCGGTGCGCCGATGGCGTCGGCCGACGCGCTCAGCCCTGCCCACAGGGCGCCGCGCCCGCCGCTCGACGCGGGCCAGCGAGCCGCGAGGCCTTGCACGGTGAGAGCCAGCTGGGCCGAAGGAACGGTCGAGGGAGCGGCCACGGCAGCCTCAGTCCCAAGGAGCCGCCCCACCACGTGCGCCGCGATGGCGCGCGCCGACGGCTGGTCAAAGATGAGAGTCGGCGCGAGGGCGGCGCCCGTGGCCTCTCGGAGGCGGCTCACGGCCTCTGTAGCGCCGAGCGAGTCGATGCCCGCCTCCATGAGCGGCGTGTCGGCGGTGAGGCCGCCTGCGCCGGTCAGCTCCTCCAGCACCGACAGCACGGCCGCCTCGACGTGCGGCTGGCGCGCCGCGGGAGGCAGCCGCGAGAGCGCCCTGCCCATCTCGCTCTCCACCGCTGGCACGTCGGCGGCGGCGGCGGCTGAGTGCGATGGCGCAAAGGCGGAGAGCGCCTTTGGCACGACCGGGAGCAGGCCGAGGAAGCGGCTCCAGTCGACGAGGAGCAGCATCTGCACCGCGGGGCCAGCGGCGCCGAGGGAAGCCGCCAGGGCGGGGGCAGCCTCGGCAATGGTGATCAGGCCGTAGCCTCTCGCCTTCAGATGAGCACTGGCAGCCTCCCCTCCTGCCATGCCAACCTCGCCCCACGGGCCCCACTGCACCGACGAGGACGCGAGGCCGGCGGCACGTCGCAGCGCGCTCGTGGCGTCGAGGCAGCAGTTGGCAGCCGAGTAGTTGGCCGCTCCGCCTGCGATGAGGGCGGCGATGGACGAGAAGAGCACGCACGCGTCGAGCGGCGAGGCGGCGCTCGCTCGCTGCAGGCCCCAGCCGCCGACCGCCTTGGGAGCATACACGCGCCGGAAGGCCTGCGCCGTCTGGGAGCGGAGCAGGCCGTCTGCTAGCACGCCCGCCGCGTGCCACACGCCAGCGAGCCGCGCCCCATCGCCGCCAGCAGACGCCCAAGCAACCAAGCGCCGCACGTCCGCCTCCTCGGCCGCGTCGCACGCCGCAGCCCGCACGGCGCAGCCAGCCAGCGAGGCGAGGCGAGCGCTCTCTGCCGGCGCCACCCGCCCGCCCCGAGAGGCGAGGACCAAGCCCGCCGCCCCGCGATCGCCGAGCCACTTGGCGACGAGCAGGCCGACGCCGCTCGTGCCGCCCGTCAGCAGCTGGAGGCCGCCCACGCCGCTCGAGCCCTCTGGAAGCGCGTCGAGACGGCTCAGCCGCGGCACCCTCGCCCCGCCATAGCTGACAACAGCCTCCGGCTCGGCCGGGGGCAGCGCCGAGGCCACCGCCACCAGCTCCGCCGCCGAGAGTCCGGCGCCGTCGATGTGCGAGAGGCGGCTGCCCGGCGCCTCGGCTCTCGCCGTGCGGGCGAGGCCGAGGAGGCCGGCGTGCGAGGGGCGCACGCGTGCGGCGGCGCTGCAAGGCTGCGATCCGCCACTGCTGAGCAGCCACGCAGGGAGAGATTGCGAGGCAGGCTGCGAGAGCACGAAGCGGAGGGCCGCCTCGACCGCCGGCAGCGCCGAGGCCTTGGAGGCGGTGGCGAGCGCGACGGCGGCGGCGCCGGCCTCGAGCGGCAGAGGCGCGGCTGGGAGCGAGCCGACCGGCCTGGCGCGGGCGCCGAGGACGAGCGTGCGCAGTGCAGCAGCCGGGGCAGCGACGAGCGGGACGAACTCGGTGACGTAGCTGTGAGAGCTAGCAGCAGCCTCTACACTCGCAGCAGCCGCCTCGGCGCTTGGAGCAGCCTCGCGCCACGCGAAGCGGCGTCGCTTGTAGAGGAGTTGCGCCGGCGCGGCACCGCTGGTGCTGCTGAGAGGGGCCCGCCCCTCGAGCACGGCGTGTGCGATCGTGCCGCTATACCCAAACGAGCTCACCCCGACCACGCCCTCCCCTCCCCCCGCCAGCCGTGCGAGCCCCTGCGTCGGCAGCGCCGTCGGCCGCGCCGCCGCGCCGAGCCGCTCGCCCACGAGCGGGTTGAGCGACCGCAGCTGCGCGTTGCCCAGCCACGTCGAGCAGCCCACCGCCGCCGCCGCCTTGGCCAGCCCGAGCAGCCCCGACACCGGCTCGGCGTGGCCCGCATTCGCCTTGTGCGTCCCGAGGCAGAGAGCCGCGCCGCCCGCGCCTCCCAGCGCCGCGGCGAGGGAGCCCGCCTCGGTGGGGTCGCCGAGCGGCGTGCCGGTGCCGTGCGCCTCGACGCCACCCACCGCCGCCCCCTCGCTCGCCGCCTTGCCCAGCGCCGCGAGGAGCAGGGCGCGCTGCGCCGACCCGTTGGGCGCCGTCAGGCTCGCGCTGCGCCCGTCCTGCCGCACCGCGCTCCCGCGCAGCGCGAGCCCGGCCTGGCTCGCCGCCGCGCCTCGCAGCACGAGCGCGGCGGCCGCCTCGGAGCGGACGTACCCGTTGGCTCGCGCGTCGAACGTCTTGCACCGCCCGTCGGCAGAGAGCATCCCCGCGGCGGCGGCGCCAAAGAAGGGCAGCGGGGACAGCTTGAGGCTGACCGCGCCGGCGAGCGACAGGCCGCACTCGCCGCCGCCCGCCGCCAGCGCCGCACTGTGCAGCGCCACGAGGCCCGACGCGCAGGCCGCATCGACGCTCATGCAAGGCCCCTGCAGCCCGAGCGCAAAGGAGACGCGGCCGCAGGCGATGGAGATGGTGTCTCCAGTGACGGCGTAGGCAGAGGCGGCGGCGCCCGCCGGCCTGAGGGAGGCGAGCAGCGCCCAGTCGGGCCGCTCGATGCCGAGGAAGACGCCCGCGTCGCCGCCGAGCAGGCTCGCACGCCGCTCGCCCGCGCCGTGCAGCGCCGCGTAGCCCACCTCGAGGAAGAGACGCTGCTGCGGGTCCATCGCCGCCGCCTCGGCGGGCGAGACGCCAAAGGAGCGGTTGTCAAAGTGCTCGACGCGGCAGAGGAAGCCGCCGTGCGAGGCGGCCGCGCGCTGCGTGTCGCTCACGCCCTCGTGCTCCTCGACCGACCAGCGAGACGCGGGCGGTGCGCCGATGGCGTCGGCCGACGCGCTCAGCCCTGCCCACAGGGCGTCTCGCCCGCCGCTCGACGCGGGCCAGCGAGCCGCGAGGCCTTGCACGGTGAGAGCCAGCTGGGCCGACGCCGCGGTCGAGGGAGCGGCCGCGGCAGCCTCAGTCCCAGAGAGCCGCCCCACCACGTGCGCCGCGATGGCGCGCGCCGACGGCTCGTCAAAGATGAGAGTCGGCGCGAGGGCGGCGCCCGTGGCCTCTCGGAGGCGGCTCACGGCCTCTGTAGCGCCGAGCGAGTCGATGCCGGCCTCCATGAGCGGCGTGTCGGCGGTGAGGCCGCCTGCGCCGGTGAGGTCCTCCAGCACCGACAGCACGGCCGCCTCGACGTGCGGCTGGCGCGCCGCGGGAGGCAGCCGCGAGAGCGCCCTGCCCATCTCGCTCTCCACGGCTGGCACGGCGGCGGCGGCGGCGGCTGAGTGCGATGGCGCAAAGGCGGAGAGCGCCTTTGGCACGACCGGGAGCAGGCCGAGGAAGCGGCGCCAGTCGACGAGGAGCAGCATCTGCACCGCGGGGCCAGCGGCGCCGAGGGAAGCCGCCAGGGCGGGGGCAGCCTCGGCAATGGTGATCAGGCCGTAGCCTCTCGCCTTCAGATGAGCACTGGCAGCCTCCCCTCCTGCCATGCCAACCTCGCCCCACGGGCCCCACTGCACCGACGAGGACGCGAGGCCGACGGCACGCCGCAGCGCGCTCGTGGCGTCGAGGCAGCAGTTTGCAGCTGCGTAGTTGGCCTGGCCAGCGCTGCCGAGCAGCGCCGCCACCGACGAGAAGAGCACGCACGCGTCGAGCGGCGAGGCGGCGCTCGCTCGTTGCAGGCCCCAGCCGCCGACCGCCTTGGGAGCGTACACGCGCAGGAAGGCCTGCGCCGTCTGGGAGCGGAGCAGGCCGTCTGCTAGCACGCCCGCCGCGTGCCACACGCCAGCGAGCCGCGCCCCATCGCCGCCAGCAGACGCCCAAGCAACCAAGCGCCGCACGTCCGCCTCCTCGGCCGCATCGCACGCCGCAGCCCGCACCGCGCAGCCAGCCAGCGAGGCGAGGCGAGCGCTCTCTGCCGGCGCCACCCGCCCGCCCCGAGAGGCAAGGACCAAGCCCGCCGCCCCGCGATCACCGAGCCACTTGGCGACGAGCAGGCTGACGCCGCCAGTGCCGCCCGTCAGCAGCTGGAGGCCGCCCACGCCGCTCGAGCCCTCTGGAAGCGCGTCGAGACGGCTCAGCCGCGGCACCCTCGCCCCGCCGTAGCTGGCCACGGCCTCCGGCTCGGTCGGCGGCAGCGCCGAGGCCACCGCCACCAGCTCCGCCGCCGAGAGTCCGGCGCCGTCGACGTGCGAGAGGCGGCTGCCCGGCGCCTCGGCTCTCGCCGTGCGGGCGAGGCCGAGCAGGCCGGCGTGCGAGGGGCGCACGCGTGCGGCGGCGCTGCAAGGCTGCGATCCGCCACTGCTGAGCAGCCACGCAAGGAGAGGCTGCGAGGCAGGCTGCGAGAGCACGAAGCGGAGGGCCGCCTCGACCGCCGGCAGCGCCGAGGCCTTGGAGGCGGTGGCGAGCGCGACGGCGGCGGCGCCGGCCTCGAGCGGGAGAGGCGCGGTTGGGAGCGAGATGACCGGCCTGGCGCGGGCGCCGAGGACGAGCGTGGGCAGTGCTGCAGCCGGGGCAGCGACGAGCGGGACGAACTCGGTGGCGTAGCGGTGAGAGCGAGCAGCAGCCTCTACACTCGCAGCAGCCACCTCGGCGCTTGGAGCAGCCTCGCGCCACGCGAAGCGGCGTCGCTTGTAGCGAAGGGGCGTCGTCGCGTCACCGTTGGGGCTACTAAGAGAAGGCAACGCCGCCTCGAGCACAGCGTGTGCGATCGTGCCGCTGTACCCAAACGAGCTCACCCCGACCACGCCCTCCCCTCCCCCCGCCCGCCGTGCCAGCCCCTGCGTCGGCAGCACCGTCGGCCGCGCCGCCGCGCCGAGCCGCTCGCCCACGAGCGGGTTGAGCGACCGCAGCTGCGCGTTGCCCAGCCACGTCGAGCAGCCCACCGCCGCCGCCGCCTTGGCCAGCCCGAGCAGCCCCGACACCGGCTCGGCGTGGCCCGCATTCGCCTTGTGCGTCCCGAGGCAGAGAGCCGCGCCGCCCGCGCCTCCCAGCGCCGCGGCGAGGGAGCCCGCCTCGGTGGGGTCGCCGAGCGGCGTGCCGGTGCCATGCGCCTCGACGCCAGCCACCGCCGTCGCCTCGCTCGCCGCCTTGCCGAGCGCCGCGAGGAGCAGGGCGCGCTGCGCCGACCCGTTGGGCGCCGTCAGGCTCGCGCTGCGCCCGTCCTGCCGCACCGCGCTCCCGCGCAGCGCGAGCCCGGCCTGGCTCGCCGCCGCGCCTCGCAGCACGAGCGCGGCGGCCGCCTCGGAGCGGACGTACCCGTTGGCTCGCGCGTCGAACGTCTTGCACCGCCCGTCGACAGAGAGCATCCCCGCGGCGGCGGCGCCAAAGAAGGGCAGCGGGGACAGCTTGAGGCTGACCGCGCCGGCGAGCGACAGGCCGCACTCGCCGCCGCCCGCCGCCAGCGCCGCACTGTGCAGCGCCACGAGGCCCGACGCGCAGGCCGCATCGACGCTCATGCAAGGCCCCTGCAGCCCGAGCGCAAAGGAGACGCGGCCGCAGGCGATGGAGATGGTGTCTCCAGTGACGGCGTAGGCAGAGGCGGAGGCGCCCGCCGGCCTGAGGGAGGCGAGCAGCGCCCAGTCGGGCCGCTCGATGCCGAGGAAGACGCCCGCGTCGCCGCCGAGCAGGCTCGCACGCCGCTCGCCCGCGCCGTGCAGCGCCGCGTAGCCCACCTCGAGGAAGAGCCGCTGCTGCGGGTCCATCGCCGCAGCCTCGGCGGGCGAGACGCCAAAGGAGCGGTTGTCAAAGTGCTCGACGCGGCAGAGGAAGCCGCCGTGCGAGGCGGCCGCGCGCTGCGTCTCGCTCACGCCCTCATGCTCCTCGACCGACCAGCGAGACGCGGGCGGTGCGCCGATGGCGTCGGCCGACGCGCTCAGCCCTGCCCACAGGGCGCCGCGCCCACCGCTCGACGCGGGCCAGCGAGCCGCGAGGCCTTGCACGGTGAGAGCCAGCTGGGCCGACGCCGCGGTCGAGGGAGCGGCAGCGGCAGCCTCAGTCCCAAGGAGCCGCCCCACCACGTGCGCCGCGATGGCGCGCGCCGACGGCTGGTCAAAGATGAGAGTCGGCGCGAGGGCGGCGCCCGTGGCCTCTCGGAGGCGGCTCACGGCCTCTGTAGCGCCGAGCGAGTCGATGCCGGCCTCCATGAGCGGCGTGTCGGCGGTGAGGCCGCCTGCGCCGGTGAGGTCCTCCAGCACCGACAGCACGGCCGCCTCGACGTGCGGCTGGCGCGCCGCGGGAGGCAGCCGCGAGAGCGCCCTGCCCATCTCGCTCTCCACGGCTGGCACGGCGGCGGCGGCGGCGGCTGAGTGCGACGGCGCAAAGGCGGAGAGCGCCTTTGGCACGACCGGGAGCACGCCGAGGAAGCGGCGCCAGTCGACGAGGAGCAGCATCTGCACCGCGGGGCCGGCGGCGCCGAGGGAAGCCGCCAGGGCGGGGGCAGCCTCGGCAAGGGTGATCAGGGTAAAGCCGGACGCCTGTATGCGCGCGTTGATCGACTCTTCTGCCGCCATGCCAACCTCGCCCCACGGGCCCCACTGCACCGACGAGGACGCGAGGCCGACGGCACGCCGCAGCGCGCTCGTGGCGTCGAGGCAGCAGTTTGCAGCTGCGTAGTTGGCCTGGCCAGCGCTGCCGAGCAGCGCCGCCACCGACGAGAAGAGCACGCACGCGTCGAGCGGCGAGGCGGCGCTCGCTCGTTGCAGGCCCCAGCCGCCGACCGCCTTGGGAGCGTACACGCGCAGGAAGGCCTGCGCCGTCTGGGAGCGGAGCAGGCCGTCTGCTAGCACGCCCGCCGCGTGCCACACGCCAGCGAGCCGCGCCCCATCGCCGCCAGCAGACGCCCAAGCAACCAAGCGCCGCACGTCCGCCTCCTCGGCCGCATCGCACGCCGCAGCCCGCACCGCGCAGCCAGCCAGCGAGGCGAGGCGAGCGCTCTCTGCCGGCGCCACCCGCCCGCCCCGAGAGGCAAGGACCAAGCCCGCCGCCCCGCGATCACCGAGCCACTTGGCGACGAGCAGGCTGACGCCGCCAGTGCCGCCCGTCAGCAGCTGGAGGCCGCCCACGCCGCTCGAGCCCTCTGGAAGCGCGTCGAGACGGCTCAGCCGCGGCACCCTCGCCCCGCCGTAGCTGGCCACGGCCTCCGGCTCGGTCGGCGGCAGCGCCGAGGCCACCGCCACCAGCTCCGCCGCCGAGAGTCCGGCGCCGTCGACGTGCGAGAGGCGGCTGCCCGGCGCCTCGGCTCTCGCCGTGCGGGCGAGGCCGAGCAGGCCGGCGTGCGAGGGGCGCACGCGTGCGGCGGCGCTGCAAGGCTGCGATCCGCCACTGCTGAGCAGCCACGCAAGGAGAGGCTGCGAGGCAGGCTGCGAGAGCACGAAGCGGAGGGCCGCCTCGACCGCCGGCAGCGCCGAGGCCTTGGAGGCGGTGGCGAGCGCGACGGCGGCGGCGCCGGCCTCGAGCGGGAGAGGCGCGGTTGGGAGCGAGATGACCGGCCTGGCGCGGGCGCCGAGGACGAGCGTGGGCAGTGCTGCAGCCGGGGCAGCGACGAGCGGGACGAACTCGGTGGCGTAGCGGTGAGAGCGAGCAGCAGCCTCTACACTCGCAGCAGCCACCTCGGCGCTTGGAGCAGCCTCGCGCCACGCGAAGCGGCGTCGCTTGTAGCGAAGGGGCGTCGTCGCGTCACCGTTGGGGCTACTAAGAGAAGGCAACGCCGCCTCGAGCACAGCGTGTGCGATCGTGCCGCTGTACCCAAACGAGCTCACCCCGACCACGCCCTCCCCTCCCCCCGCCCGCCGTGCCAGCCCCTGCGTCGGCAGCACCGTCGGCCGCGCCGCCGCGCCGAGCCGCTCGCCCACGAGCGGGTTGAGCGACCGCAGCTGCGCGTTGCCCAGCCACGTCGAGCAGCCCACCGCCGCCGCCGCCTTGGCCAGCCCGAGCAGCCCCGACACCGGCTCGGCGTGGCCCGCATTCGCCTTGTGCGTCCCGAGGCAGAGAGCCGCGCCGCCCGCGCCTCCCAGCGCCGCGGCGAGGGAGCCCGCCTCGGTGGGGTCGCCGAGCGGCGTGCCGGTGCCGTGCGCCTCGACGCCACCCACCGCCGCCGCCTCGCTCGCCGCCTTGCCGAGCGCCGCGAGGAGCAGGGCGCGCTGCGCCGACCCGTTGGGCGCCGTCAGGCTCGCGCTGCGCCCGTCCTGCCGCACCGCGCTCCCGCGCAGCGCGAGCCCGGCCTGGCTCGCCGCCGCGCCTCGCAGCACGAGCGCGGCGGCCGCCTCGGAGCGGACGTACCCGTTGGCCCCCGCGTCGAACGTCTTGCACCGCCCGTCGACAGAGAGCATCCCCGCGGCGGCGGCGCCAAAGAAGGGCAGCGGGGACAGCTTGAGGCTGACCGCGCCGGCGAGCGACAGGCCGCACTCGCCGCCGCCCGCCGCCAGCGCCGCACTGTGCAGCGCCACGAGGCCCGACGCGCAGGCCGCATCGACGCTCATGCAAGGCCCCTGCAGCCCGAGCGCAAAGGAGACGCGGCCGCAGGCGATGGAGATGGTGTCTCCAGTGACGGCGTAGGCAGAGGCGGAGGCGCCCGCCGGCCTGAGGGAGGCGAGCAGCGCCCAGTCGGGCCGCTCGATGCCGAGGAAGACGCCCGCGTCGCCGCCGAGCAGGCTCGCACGCCGCTCGCCCGCGCCGTGCAGCGCCGCGTAGCCCACCTCGAGGAAGAGACGCTGCTGCGGGTCCATCGCCGCAGCCTCGGCGGGCGAGACGCCAAAGGAGCGGTTGTCAAAGTGCTCGACGCGGCAGAGGAAGCCGCCGTGCGAGGCGGCCGCGCGCTGCGTGTCGCTCACGCCCTCGTGCTCCTCGACCGACCAGCGAGACGCGGGCGGTGCGCCGATGGCGTCGGCCGACGCGCTCAGCCCTGCCCACAGGGCGCCGCGCCCGCCGCTCGACGCGGGCCAGCGAGCCGCGAGGCCTTGCACGGTGAGAGCCAGCTGGGCCGAAGGAACGGTCGAGGGAGCGGCCACGGCAGCCTCAGTCCCAAGGAGCCGCCCCACCACGTGCGCCGCGATGGCGCGCGCCGACGGCTGGTCAAAGATGAGAGTCGGCGCGAGGGCGGCGCCCGTGGCCTCTCGGAGGCGGCTCACGGCCTCTGTAGCGCCGAGCGAGTCGATGCCGGCCTCCATGAGCGGCGTGTCGGCGGTGAGGCCGCCTGCGCCGGTCAGCTCCTCCAGCACCGACAGCACGGCCGCCTCGACGTGCGGCTGGCGCGCCGCGGGAGGCAGCCGCGAGAGCGCCCTGCCCATCTCGCTCTCCACGGCTGGCACGGCGGCGGCGGCGGCGGCTGAGTGCGATGGCGCAAAGGCGGAGAGCGCCTTTGGCATGGCCGGGAGCACGCCGAGGAAGCGGCTCCAGTCGACGAGGAGCAGCATCTGCACCGCGGGGCCGGCGGCGCCGAGGGAAGCCGCCAGGGCGGGGGCAGCCTCGGCAAGGGTGATCAGGGTAAAGCCGGACGCCTGTATGCGCGCGTTGATCGACTCCTCCGCCGCCATGCCAACCTCGCCCCACGGGCCCCACTGCACCGACGAGGAGGCGAGGCCGACGGCACGCCGCAGCGCGCTCGTGGCGTCGAGGCAGCAGTTTGCAGCTGCGTAGTTGGCCTGGCCAGCGCTGCCGAGCAGCGCCGCCACCGACGAGAAGAGCATGCACGCGTCGAGCGGCGAGGCGGCGCTCGCTCGCTGCAGGCCCCAGCCGCCGACCGCCTTGGGAGCGTACACGCGCCGGAAGGCCTGCGCCGTGTGGGAGCGGAGCAGGCCGTCTGCTAGCACGCCCGCCGCGTGCCACACGCCAGCGAGCCGCGCCCCATCGCCGCCAGCAGACGCCCTAGCAACGAGGCGCCGCACCTCCGCCTCCTCGGCCGCATCGCACGCCGCAGCCCGCACGGCGCAGCCAGCCAGCGAGGCGAGGCGAGCGCTCTCTGCCGGCGCCACCCGCCCGCCCCGAGAGGCGAGGACCAAGCCCGCCGCCCCGCGATCGCCGAGCCACTTGGCGACGAGCAGGCCGACGCCGCTCGTGCCGCCCGTCAGCAGCTGGAGGCCGCCCACGCCGCTCGAGCCCTCTGGAAGCGCGTCGAGACGGCTCAGCCGCGGCACCCTCGCCCCGCCATAGCTGACAACAGCCTCCGGCTCGGCCGGGGGCAGCGCCGAGGCCACCGCCACCAGCTCCGCCGCCGAGAGTCCGGCGCCGTCGATGTGCGAGAGGCGGCTGCCCGGCGCCTCGGCTCTCGCCGTGCGGGCGAGGCCGAGCAGGCCGGCGTGCGAGGGGCGCACGCGTGCGGCGGCGCTGCAAGGCTGCGATCCGCCACTGCTGAGCAGCCACGCAGGGAGAGATTGCGAGGCAGGCTGCGAGAGCACGAAGCGGAGGGCCGCCTCGACCGCCGGCAGCGCCGAGGCCTTGGAGGCGGTGGCGAGCGCGACGGCGGCGGCGCCGGCCTCGAGCGGCAGAGGCGCGGCTGGGAGCGAGCCGACCGGCCTGGCGCGGGCGCCGAGGACGAGCGTGCGCAGTGCAGCAGCCGGGGCAGCGACGAGCGGGACGAACTCGGTGACGTAGCTGTGAGAGCTAGCAGCAGCCTCTACACTCGCAGCAGCCGCCTCGGCGCTTGGAGCAGCCTCGCGCCACGCGAAGCGGCGTCGCTTGTAGCGAAGGGGCGTCGTCGCGGCACCGCTGGTGCTGCTGAGAGAAGGCGGCGCCGCCTCGAGCACGGCGTGGGCGATGGTGCCGCTGTACCCAAACGAGCTCACGCCCCCCCGCCTGCCCGCCGCGGCATCCAGCCCTCGCGCCAGCTGCGTCGGCAGCGCGCACGCCACGCCCTCCACCGCAGAGCCGACGTGCGGGTTGATGCGCCGCAGCTGTGCGTTTGGCGGGGCCTGCGCCTCGAGCAGCCCCGCCGCCAGCCGTAGCTGCCCCGCCAGCCCCGCCGCAGGCTCGGCGTGGCCGCAGTTCGCCTTGAGGCTGCCCACGCAGAGCGGCGGCGACGGCGCGCGCGCAGCCAGCACCGCCGCCGTCAGCGAGCGCACCTCGATCGGGTCGCCGAGCGGCGTGCCTGTGCCGTGCGCCTCGTAGGCCGAGAGGGCGGCGGGCTCGACGCCTCCGTCGGCGAGGGCGGCCCGCAGCAGCGCCTGCTGCGCCTGCCCGTTGGGCGCGGTGAGGCTCGCGCTCTTGCCGTCCTGCCGCACGCAGCTGCCGAGGAGGGAGAGCTCTAAGAAGCCGCTGCTCTCTTCGCGCATCGCAAGCACCGCCGCGCAGCACCCCTCGCCGCGAGCGTACCCGTCCGCCGCAGCGTCAAAGGTGTGGCAGCGGCCGGTCGGCGACGTCATGCCGGCAACCGCAAACGAGAAGCCGACAACGGGCAGCAGCATCAGGTTCACGCCGACCGAGAGGGCGGGGGAGCACTCGTCCAGCTGCAGGGCTCGCAGCGCGGCGTGGTTGGCGACCAGCGCCGCCGAGCAGGCGGTGTCGTACGAGACGCACGGGCCCTGCAGACCGAGCACAAACGAGAGGCGGCCGGCCGCGACCGACATCGCCCCGCCTGTGGCGGCGTACACGCTCTTGCCGGCTGCAGACTGCGCCGCGACGCTCTGCCAGTCGTTGGCGGCGATGCCGAGAAAGACGCCCGCCAGGCTGCCGCCCAGCGCCGCCTTGTCCATGCCCGCGCCGTGCAAGGCCTCGTAGCCTCGCTCGAGGAGCAGCCGCTGCTGCGGGTCGACGGCGGCCGCCTCGGCGGGCGAGACGCCGAAGCGAGCATTGTCGAAGAGGTCGGCGCCGCTCAGGAAGCCGCCGTGCCGCACTCGCTGGCCGACGACCTGGTCCACGCCAGCCAAAGCAGCCTCCACCGACCACCGCTCCGGCGGCACCTCGCCAATGCCGTCGCTGCTCGCAGCGGCGATTTGGCGCAGCTGCGACAGCGTCGCGATGCCGCTCGGCAGGCTGGCGGCGAGACTGAGCGCCCAAGCCTGGCCACCGCTATGGGCGGCCGCTTGAGCCGCTGGGCCGCCTGCAGCTCTGCCTCCTTCGGCCGCGTCCGCCGCCTGCTCCTTCAAGTAGCCCGCGAGCTGGCGCGCCGTCGGGTAGTCGAAGACGAGCGTCGACGGCAGCGCCGCGCCCGACATCGACCGCAGCTGGTTGCCGAGCTCGACCGCGCCGAGCGAGTCGAGCCCCGACTCCATCAGCGGCGCGTCGGCGTCCGCCTCTGCACCCGCCGTCGCCTTGACCACTTGCAGGATCGCCTCGAGCGTCACCGCCCGCACCTCGCCTTGCGCATCACGAGAGACGGCAGCCGCGCCAGCCGCCCTCCGGCCCGAATAGCTGACGAGCAGCGGCGGCACCTCTGGCATCGCGCCGAGGAACTTGCCCCAAGTGAGCACCACCAGGCTCATCACGCCGGAGACAGCAGGCTGCAGCGTTGCCTGGAGGGCGAGCGCGCCCTGCTCCAAGCTGATGAGGCCGATACCGCTGGCCTGGAGGCGAGCGTTGATCGACTCGTCCGCCGCCATGCCGACGGCCGCCCACGGGCCCCACTGCACCGACGTCGCGTTTATGGCGCGAACGCGCCGGCAGGCGCCGAGCGCGTCGAGCATGCCGTTGGCGGCGGCGTAGTTGGACTGGCCGCCCGCGCCGATCAGCGCGGCGATGGACGAGAAAAGCACGCACGTGTCGAGCGGCGTCGTGGCGGCCGCCCGCTGCAGCGCCCACGCGCCGGCAACCTTGGGCGCGAAGACGCGCTTGATGGTCGAAGCGTTCTGGCCGCGCAGCAGCCCGTCCGACAGCACGCCCGCCGCGTGCCACACGCCCGCCAGCGGGCTGCCCTTGGCCACGATGGCGCCAACCATGCGAGCCGAGTCCACCAGCTCGGCCGCGTCGCACTTGACCACGCTGAAGCTGCACTCGGCGATCTTCTTGAGCTTCTCGCCGTCCGCGGGGGCGACCTTGCCGCCGCGGGCCGCGAGCACCACCGAAGAGGCGCCGCTCTCGCCGAGCCACCTGCCCGTGACCAGGCCAAGGCCGCCCGTGCCGCCAGAGAGCAGGTGGGCGCCGCGTGGCGGCGTCGGGGCCGTCTTCGGGATGCGCACCACCACCTTGCCCGTGTTGGTGCCGCTCTGGAGCGTGCGGAAGGCGGCCAGGACGTCCCTTTCCAGGTCGAAGAGCTCCATGGGCAGGCCGTGGAGCACGAACGCATCTGCGCGCGCCGTGAGTGTCCGCAACGTGCCGCACATCCACCACGGCGTCTGGTCAATCGTCGAGTCGAGCGCGATCATCGTGAAATCGTTGGAGCACGCCGCCTCGTGCCGCTCGTAGCTCCACACCGCCCGCTTGCCGATCTCGCAGAGCGCGCCGTCCTGCCGCAGCAGCGCGAAGGTGCACGCGATGAAGTCCGCAGACAGGCTGTTGAGCGAGAAGCGCAGCCGGCGGGAGCCGAGCAGCTTCGACGCGCCGAGCGCAAAGGCGCTGCCGTCGCGTGAGCTGAGCGTGCGGCCGGCGAGGCCCATCTTGTGCAGGTAGAAGTGCTTGTACGGCCGGCCGACGTTCGCCATCGCGCGGTTGCCGATGAAGAGGCAGTACTCTTGCGAGGTCAGGCCGACGCCACCGGCGCCGGCGTGCAGAAGCACGTCGTGGCCAGCCGCCGGCCGGGCCGCGAGCAGCGACATGTGCACCGTGCTCCACGTCGTCGGCAGAGTGCACGCCTGATCGAACGAGAGCGAGTCTGTGATGGCCGCCATCAGGCGCGCGTCGGACTTGGACAGAGACGCGAGCGCAGCGATGCCGTGCCCGAGCGCCGCGTCGCCAACCGACAAGTGACCGACGCCGCCCCCAGTGGCAGCGACGTGGGCGGCGCAGTCGCCGCCGGGCGGGCCCGGGTCGCCAGGGTAGGCGCCGAGCACGTTGAGCACGTCGCGGAAGTTGAGGCCGACCGCGCCGACGCGCAGCCTGACCTCACCGTGCGCTGGCTCCGACTCGTCGCCCTCCTGCGGCACCAGCCTCAGGTTGCTTATCGCCCCTCTCGCGTCGAAGTGGAGCCGGATCGGACCGCCCAGCGAGCCGGCCGCCTCGGTCAGGCGCGGCACGCGCTGGCTCGAGCCGTTGAAGGCCACCTCGGGCTCGGGCGTGCCGTTGTAGCCGAGGCCGAGCTTGCCGGCCAGCTTCGACACCGCTGCCAGCTCGGCCGTGCCCGGCCGAAGCACGTCCAGGTCGATGATCGGCAGGCGCGACGCCGGCGCCTCGGCGCGCGCTGAGCGGGCCAGGCCCAGCAGCCCGGCGTGGCTCGAGGCTCCGGCCGCCGTCGGGCGGGCGGCGAGGGTGCAAGAGGTCAGCATCCACACCGGCGCCGATGCCGCGGCCAACGTGTGCGCTCGGGCGGCGACAAAGGAAGAGGCGAGACCGGCGAGAGCGTCAGAGGCGAGGGCGCCGCCGGCGAGGCTGGTGGCTAGGAGCAGGGAGGAGGGCGGTGGCCTCGATATTGGTGCGCCGCTTGCAGCTGCGCCGCCGCGCTTCACAGAAGGCGCCGCGTGCACCACCAGCGCGGCCGGCGCAGCCTCGAACGCCTCAGCGCTCCTCTCCCACGAGGTGACGTACAGGTGCGTCGCCCTCGCCGCCGGCGCAGCCCCCAACGACGCCTTGAGCGCACGCGACTCGAAGCCGGCCAGGCGCACGCCCGCCGAGGCGGCGCCGCTGGCGATGACCACCCCGACCGCCCCGACGCCCTCCCGCTCCGCCACCGGCCACGCCGTGCCGCTCGCATCCGCCAGCGCCGCCTCGCCCACAGAGAAGGGCAGCCGCGTCTCGCCCTCCGCCGTCAAGGCGAGCAGCGAGGACAGGTGCAGCGAGCCGTCGAGGTCGGCCGGGTGGACGCGAGTGCCCTCCTTGCGCGAGCGGCGGCACAGCCGGCCGACGGCGGCGCCGGCGGCGCGCGAGACGGCCGCCAGCTCGAGCGTGCGGTACCGAGGGCCGTACTCGAGGCCGACCGAGCGGAGCAGCGAGTAGAGCGAGGCGGCGTCGACCGCCTCGCCGCACGAGGCGCGAGCCGCGGCGAGCGAGAGGCCAAGGAGCGGACCCGACGCGGCCGACGCGTCGCCGGCGCAGTGAGCCGTCGACGTGTCGCCGCCTCCCTCGTAGGTCACCTCGAACCGGTCCTCGATCACGCCCACCCGCACCCGCGCCTCGCTCAGGCCGCCGTCGAGCACGAGCGGCTGCAGGAAGAGGACGCGCCGCAGCGACGCGCCTCCGCCGCCGCCGGAGAGGGCGACGCACGCCGCGCGAGCCATCTCGAGGTAGGCGGCGGCGGGGAAGACGACGCGGCCCCGCACGACGTGGTCGGCGACGAGGGCGAGGAGGGGCCCGCTGGCCGGCGAGGAGAAGGCGTCGGCCTGCCGCCCTTCGGCGTCCGCCTCTCGCCGCTGGAGGAGCGGGTGGGGCGCCTCGCGCCACGCGTAGCGGCGGCGGGCGTAGGCGAGCGGCGGCGAGCTGCTGGTGCTGAGGGAGGGCGCCGCCGCCTCGAGCACAGCGTGGGCGATCGTACCGCTGTACCCAAACGAGCTCACGCCGCCCCTCCCGCCCGCCGCGGCATCCAGCCCCCGCGCCAGCTGCGTCGGCAGCGCGCACGCCACGCCCTCCACCGCAGAGCCGACGTGCGGGTTGATGCGCCGCAGCTGCGCGTTGGGCGGCGCTCGCGCCTCGAGCAGCCCCGCCGCCAGCCGGAGCAGCCCCGCCAGCCCCGCCGCAGGCTCGGCGTGGCCGCAGTTCGCCTTGAGGCTGCCCACGCAGAGCGGCGGCGACGGCGCGCGCGCAGACAGCACCGCCGCCGCCAGCGAGCGCACCTCGATCGGGTCGCCGAGCGGCGTGCCGGTGCCGTGCGCCTCGTAGCACGAGAGGGCGGCGGGCTCGACGCCTCCGTCGGCGAGGGCGGCCCGCAGCAGCGCCTGCTGCGCCTGCCCGTTGGGCGCGGTGAGGCTCGCGCTCTTGCCGTCCTGCCGCACGCAGCTGCCGAGGAGGGAGAGCCCGGAGCTGCTGCTCTCTCTGTCCATCGCCAGCACCGCCGCGCAGCACGCCTCGCCGCGAACGTACCCGTCCGCCGCAGCGTCAAAGGTGTGGCAGCGGCCGGTCGGCGACGTCATGCCGGCAACCGCAAACGAGAAGCCGACAACGGGCAGCAGCATCAGGTTCACGCCGACCGAGAGGGCGGGGGAGCACTCGTCCAGCTGCAGGGCTCGCAGCGCGGCGTGGGTGGCGACCAGCGCCGCCGAGCAGGCGGTGTCGTACGAGACGCACGGGCCCTGCAGACCGAGCACAAACGAGAGGCGGCCGGCCGCGACCGACATCGACCCGCCGGTGGCGGCGTACACGCTCCTGCCGATGGGAGACTGCGCCGCGACGCTCTGCCAATCGTTGGCGGCGATGCCGAGAAAGACGCCCGCCAGGCTGCCGCCCAGCGCCGCCTTGTCCATGCCCGCGCCGTGCAAGGCCTCGTAGCCTCGCTCGAGGAGCATCCGCTGCTGCGGGTCGACGGCGGCCGCCTCGGCGGGCGAGACGCCGAAGCGAGCATTGTCGAAGAGGTCGGCGCCGCTCAGGAAGCCGCCGTGCCGCACTCGCTGGCCGACGACCTGGTCCACGCCAGCCAAAGCAGCCTCCACCAACCACCGCTCCGGCGGCACCTCGGCAATGCCGTCGCTGCTCGCAGCGGCCAGGTGGCGCAGCTGCGACAGCGTCGCGATGCCGCTCGGCAGGCTGGCGGCGAGGCTGAGCGCCCAAGCCTGGCCACCGCTATGGGCGGCCGCTTGAGCCGCTGGGCCGCCTGCAGCCCTGCCTCCTTCGGCCGCGTCCTTCACTTGCTCCTTCAAGTAGCCCGCCAGCTGGCGCGCCGTCGGGTAGTCGAAGACGAGCGTCGACGGCAGCGCCGCGCCCGACATCGACCGAAGCTGGTTGCCGAGCTCGACCGCGCCGAGCGAGTCGAGCCCCGACTCCATCAGCGGCGCGTCGGCGTCCGCCTCTGTACCCGCCGTCGCCTTGACCACCTGCAGGATCGCCTCGAGCGTCACCGCCCGCACCTCGCCTTGCGCATCACGAGAGACGGCAGCCGCGCCAGCCGCCCTCCGGCCTGAGTAGCTGACGAGCAGCGGCGGCACCTCTGGCATCGCGCCGAGGAACTTGCTCCAAGTGAGCACCACCAGGCTCATCACGCCAGACACGGCAGGCTGCAGCGTGGCCTGGAGGGCGAGCGTGCCCTGCTCCAGGCTGATGAGGCCGAGGCCGCCGGCCTGGAGGCGAGCGTTGATCGACTCGTCCGCCGCCATGCCGACGGCCGCCCACGGGCCCCACTGCACCGACGTCGCGTTCATGGCGCGAACGCGCCGGCAGGCGCCGAGCGCGTCGAGCATGCCGTTGGCGGCGGCGTAGTTGGACTGGCCGCCCCCGCCGATCAGCGCGGCGATGGACGAGAAGAGCACGCACGTGTCGAGCGGCGTCGTGGCGGCCGCCCGCTGCAGCGCCCACGCGCCGGCAACCTTGGGCGCAAAGACGCGCTTGATTGTCGAAGCGTTCTGGCCGCGCAGCAGCCCGTCCGACAGCACGCCCGCCGCGTGCCACACGCCCGCCAGCGGGCTGCCCTTGGCCACGACGGCGCCAACCACGCGAGCCGTGTCCGTCAGCTCGGCCGCGTCGCACTTGACCACGCTGAAGCTGCACTCGGCGATCTTCTTGAGCTTCTCGCCGTCCGCGGGGGCGACCTTGCCGCCGCGGGCCGCGAGCACCACCGAAGAGGCGCCGCTCTCGCCGAGCCACCTTCCCGTGACCAGGCCGAGGCCGCCCGTGCCGCCAGAGAGCAGATGGGCCCCGCGTGGCGGCGTCGGGGCCGTCTTCGGGATGCGCACCACCACCTTGCCCGTGTTGGTGCCGCTCTGCAGCGTGCGGAAGGCGGCCAGGACGTCCCTCTCGAGGTCGAAGAGCTGCATGGGCAGGCCGTGGAGCACGGAGGCATCCGCACGCGCCGACAGCGTCCGCAGCGTGCCGCACATCCACCACGGCGTCTGCTCAATCGTCGAGTCGAGCGCGATCATCGTGAAATCGTTGGAGCACGCCGCCTCGTGCCGCTCGTAGCTCCACACCGCCCGCTTGCCGATCTCGCAGAGCGCGCCGTCCTGCCGCAGCAGCGCGAAGGTGCACGCGATGAAGTCCGCAGACAGGCTGTTGAGCGAGAAGCGCAGCCGGCCGGAGCCGAGCAGCTTCGACGCGCCGAGCGCAAAGGCGCTGCCGTCGCGCGAGCTGAGCGTGCGGCCGGCGAGGCCCATCTTGTGCAGGTAGAAGTGCTTGTACGGCCGGCCGACGTTCGCCATCGCGCGGTTGCCGATGAAGTAGCAGTACTCTTGCGAGGTCAGGCCGACACCACCAGCGCCGGCGTGCAGCAGCACGTCGTGGCCAGCCGCCGGCCGGGCCGCGAGCAGCGACATGTGCACCGTGCTCCACGTCGTCGGCAGAGTGCACGCCTCCTCGAACGAGAGCGAGTCGGTGATGGCCGCCATCAGGCGCGCGTCGGACTTGGACAGAGACGCGAGCGCAGCGATGCCGTGCCCGAGCGCCGCGTCGCCAACCGACAAGTGACCGACGCCGCCCCCAGTGGCAGCGACGTGGGCGGCGCAGTCGCCGCCGGGCGGGCCCGGGTCGCCCGGGTAGGCGCCGAGCACGTTGAGCACGTCGCGGAAGTTGAGGCCGACAGCGCCGACGCGCAGCTTGACCTCACCGTGCGCTGGCTCCGACTCGTCGCTAGACTGCGGCACCAGCCTCAGGTTGCTCACCGCCCCTCTCGCGTCAAAGTGAAGCCGGATCGGGCCGCCCAGCGAGCCGGCCGCCTCGGTCAGGCGCGGCACGCGCTGGCTCGAGCCGTCAAAGGCCACCTCGGGCTCGGGCGTGCCGTTGTAGCCGAGACCGAGCTTGCCGGCCAGCTTCGACACCGCTGCCAGCTCGGCCGTGCCCGGCCGGAGCACGTCCAGGTCGATGATCGGCAGGCGCGACGCCGGCGCCTCGGCGCGCGCTGAGCGGGCCAGGCCCAGCAGCCCGGCGTGGCTCGAGGCTCCGGCCGCCGTGGGGCGGGCGGCGAGGGCGCAAGAGGTGAGCATCCACACCGGCGCCGATGCCGCGGTCAAGGTGTGCGCTCGGGCGGCGACAAAGGAAGAGGCGAGACCGGCGAGAGCGTCAGAGGCGAGGGCGCCGCCGGCGAGGCTGGTGGCTAGGAGCAGTGAGGAGGGCGGTGGCCTCGATATTGGTGCGCCGCTTGCAGCTGCGCCGCCGCGCTTCCCAGAAGGCGCCGAGTGCACCACCAGCGCGGCCGGGGCAGCCTCGAACGCCTCAGCGCTCCTCTCCCACGAGGTGACGTACAGGTGCGTCGCCCTCGCCGCCGACGCCTTGAGCGCACGCGACTCGAAGCCGGCCAGGCGCACGCCCGCCGAGCCGGCGCCGCTGGCGACGACCACCCCGACCGCCCCGCCGCCCTCCCGCTCCGCCACCGGCCACGCCGTGCCGCTCGCATCCGCCAGCGCCGCCTCGCCCACAGAGAAGGGCAGCCGCGTCTCGCCCGCCCCAGCCTCGGCGAGCAGCGAGGACAGGTGCAGCGAGCCGTCGAGGTCGGCCGGGTGGACGCGAGTGCCCTCCTTGCGCGAGCGGCGGCACAGCCGGCCGACGGCGGCGCCTGCGGCGCGCGAGACGGCCGCCAGCTCGAGCGTGCGGTACCGAGGGCCGTACTCGAGGCCGACCGAGCGGAGCAGCGAGTAGAGCGAGGCGGCGTCGACCGCCTCGCCGCACGAGGCGCGAGCCGCGGCGAGCGAGAGGCCAAGGAGCGGACCCGACGCGGCCGACGCGTCGCCGGCGCAGTGAGCCGTCGACGTGTCGCC
Source organism: Emiliania huxleyi CCMP1516 (assembly GCF_000372725.1). Lineage (NCBI taxonomy): Eukaryota > Haptophyta > Isochrysidales > Noelaerhabdaceae > Emiliania > Emiliania huxleyi. Next base: position 556,551 of record NW_005197426.1, read on the forward strand.
GCCTCCCTCGTAGGTCACCTCGAACCGATCCTCGATCACACCCACCCGCACCTCGCTCAGGCCGCCGTCCAGCACGAGCGGCTGCAGGAAGAAGACGCGCCGCAGCGACGCGCCTCTGCCGCCGCCGGAGAGGGCGACGCAAGCCGCGCGAGCCATCTCGAGGTAGGCGGCGCCGGGGAAGACGACGCGGCCCCGCACGACGTGGTCGGCGACGAGGGCGAGGAGGGGCCCGCTGGCTGGCGAGGAGAAGGCGTCCGCCTGCCGCCCAACGGCGTCCGCCTCTCGCCGCTGGAGGAGCGGGTGGGGCGCCTCGCGCCACGCGTAGCGGCGGCGGGCGTAGGCGAGCGGCGGCGGGCTGCTCGTGCCGCGAGAGGGCGGCGCCGCCTCGAGCACGGCGTGTGCGATCGTGCCGCTGTACCCAAACGAGCTCACCCCGACCACGCCCTCCCCTCCCCCCGCCCGCCGTGCCAGCCCCTGCGTCGGCAGCGCCGTCGGCCGCGCCGCGGCGCCGAGCCGCTCGCCCACGAGCGGGTTGAGCGACCGCAGCTGCGCGTTGCCCAGCCACGTCGAGCAGCCCACCGCCGCCGCCGCCTTGGCCAGCCCAAGCAGCCCCGACACCGGCTCGGCGTGGCCCGCATTCGCCTTGTGCGTCCCGAGGCAGAGAGCCGCGCCGCCCGCGCCCCCCAGCGCCGCGGCGAGGGAGCCCGCCTCGGTGGGGTCGCCGAGCGGCGTGCCGGTGCCGTGCGCCTCGACGCCAGCCACCGCCGCCGCCTCGCTCGCCGCCTTGCCGAGCGCCGCGAGGAGCAGGGCGCGCTGCGCCGACCCGTTGGGCGCCGTCAGGCTCGCGCTGCGCCCGTCCTGCCGCACCGCGCTCCCGCGCAGCGCGAGCCCGGCCTGGCTCGCCGCCGCGCCTCGCAGCACGAGCGCGGCGGCCGCCTCGGAGCGGACGTACCCGTTGGCTCGCGCGTCGAACGTCTTGCACCGCCCGTCGACAGAGAGCATCCCCGCGGCGGCGGTCACGAAGAAGGGCAGCGGGGACAGCTTGAGGCTGACCGCGCCGGCGAGCGACAGGCCGCACTCGCCGCCAGCCGCCGCCAGCGCCGCACTGTGCAGCGCCACGAGGCCCGACCCGCAGGCCGCATCGACGCTCATGCAAGGCCCCTGCAGCCCGAGCGCAAAGGAGACGCGGCCGCAGGCGATGGAGATGGTGTCTCCAGTGACGGCGTAGGCAGAGGCGGAGGCGCCCGCCGGCCTGAGGGAGGCGAGCAGCGCCCAGTCGGGCCGCTCGATGCCGAGGAAGACGCCCGCGTCGCCGCCGAGCAGGCTCGCACGCCGCTCGCCCGCGCCGTGCAGCGCCGCGTAGCCCACCTCGAGGAAGAGCCGCTGCTGCGGGTCCATCGCCGCCGCCTCGGCGGGCGAGACGCCAAAGGAGCGGTTGTCAAAGTGCTCGACGCGGCAGAGATAGCCGCCGTGCGAGGCGGCCGCGCGCTGTTTCTCGCTCACGCCCTCGTGCTCCTCGACCGACCAGCGAGACGCGGGCGGCGCGCCGATGGCGTCGGCCGACGCGCTCAGCCCTGCCCACAGGGCGCCACGCCCGCCGCTCGACGCGGGCCAGCGAGCCACGAGGCCTTGCACGGCGAGAGCCAGCTGGGCCGACGCCGCGGTCGAGGGGGCGGCCGCGGCTGCCTCAGTCCCAAGGAGCTGCCCCACCACGTGCGCCGCGATGGCGCGCGCCGACGGCTCGTCAAAGATGAGCGTCGGCGCGAGGTCGGCGCCCGTGGCCTCTCGGAGGCGGCTCACGGCCTCTGTAGCGCCGAGCGAGTCGATGCCCGCCTCCATGAGCGGCGTGTCGGCGGTGAGGCCGCCTGCGCCGGTGAGGTCCTCCAGCACCGACAGCACGGCCGCCTCGACGTGCGGCTGGCGCGCCGCGGGAGGCAGCCGCGAGAGCGCCCTGCCCATCTCGCTCTCCACGGCTGGCACGGCGGCGGCGGCGGCGGCTGAGTGCGATGGCGCAAAGGCGGAGAGCGCCTTTGGCACGACCGGGAGCAGGCCGAGGAAGCGGCTCCAGTCGACGAGGAGCAGCATCTGCACTGCGGGGCCGGCGGCGCCGAGGGAAGCCGCCAGGGCGGGGGCAGCCTCGGCAAGGGTGATCAGGGTAAAGCCGGACGCCTGTATGCGCGCGTTGATCGACTCCTCCGCCGCCATGCCAACCTCGCCCCACGGGCCCCACTGCACCGACGAGGAGGCGAGGCCGACGGCACGCCGCAGCGCGCTCGTGGCGTCGAGGCAGCAGTTTGCAGCTGCGTAGTTGGCCTGGCCAGCGCTGCCGAGCAGCGCCGCCACCGACGAGAAGAGCATGCACGCGTCGAGCGGCGAGGCGGCGCTCGCTCGCTGCAGGCCCCAGCCGCCGACCGCCTTGGGAGCGTACACGCGCCGGAAGGCCTGCGCCGTCTGGGAGCGGAGCAGGCCGTCTGCTAGCACGCCCGCCGCGTGCCACACGCCAGCGAGCCGCGCCCCATCGCCGCCAGCAGACGCCCTAGCAACGAGGCGCCGCACCTCCGCCTCCTCGGCCGCATCGCACGCCGCAGCCCGCACGGCGCAGCCAGCCAGCGAGGCGAGGCGAGCGCCCTCTGCCGGCGCCACCCACCCGCCCCGAGAGGCGAGGACCAAGCCCGCCGCCCCTCGATCGCCGAGCCACTCGGCGACGAGCAGGCCGACGCCGCCCGTGCCGCCCGTCAGCAGCTGGAGGCCGCCCACGCCGCTCGAGCCCTCTGGAAGCGCGTCGAGGCGGCTCAGCCGCGGCACCCTCGCCCCGCCATTGCCAGCCACGGCCTCCGGCTCGGTCGGCGGCAGCGCCGAGGCCACCGCCACCAGCTCCGCCGCCGAGAGCCCGGCGCCGTCGACGTGCGAGAGGCTGCTGCCCGGCGCCTCGGCTCTCGCCGTGCGGGCGAGGCCGAGGAGGCCGGCGTGCGAGGGGCACACGCGTGCGGCGGCGCTGCAAGGCTGCGATCCGCCACTGCTGAGCAGCCACGCAGGGAGAGGCTGCGAGGCAGGCTGCGAGAGCACGAAGCGGAGGGCCGCCTCGACCGCAGGCAGCGCCGAGGCCTTGGAGGCTGTCGCGAGCGCGCCGGCGGCGGCGCCGGCCTCGAGCGGGAGAGGCGCGGTTGGGAGCGAGATGACCGGCCTGGCGCGGGCGCCGAGGACGAGCGTGGGCAGTGCTGCAGCCGGAGCAGCGACGAGCGGGACGAACTCGGTGACGTAGCTGTGAGAGCTAGCAGCAGCCTCTACGCTCGCAGCAGCCGCCTCGGCGCTTGGAGCAGCCTCGCGCCACGCGAAGCGGCGTCGCTTGTAGCGAAGCGGAGACGTCGCGGCACCGTTGGGGCTACTGAGAGGGGCCCGCGCATCGAGCACAGCGTGGGCGATCGTGCCGCTGTACCCAAACGAGCTCACGCCGCCCCTCCCGCCCGCCGCGCCATCCAGCCCTCGCGCCAGCTGCGTCGGCAGCGCGCACGCCACGCCCTCCACCGCAGAGCCGACGTGCGGGTTGATGCGCCGCAGCTGCGCGTTGGGCGGCGCCCGCGCCTCGAGCAGCCCCGCCGCCAGCCGAAGCAGCCCCGCCAGCCCCGCCGCCGGCTCGGCGTGGCCGCAGTTCGCCTTGAGGCTGCCCACGCAGAGCGGCGGCGACGGCGCGCGCGCAGCCAGCACCGCCGCCGCGAGCGAGCGCACCTCGATCGGGTCGCCGAGCGGCGTGCCGGTGCCGTGCGCCTCGTAGGCCGAGAGGGCGGCGGGCTCGACGCCTCCGTCGGCGAGGGCGGCCCGCAGCAGCGCCTGCTGCGCCTGCCCGTTGGGCGCGGTGAGGCTCGCGCTCTTGCCGTCCTGCCGCACACAGCTGCCGCGCAAGACGAGTCCAGCGCCCCGATGTGGTACAGAAGCTGGCCCGCGCTCGCCAGGTGAAACCAAGACCGCGACCGTGCACCCCTCGCCTCGCGCAAAGCCGTCGGCGCGGCTGTCAAAGGTGTGGGAGCGGCCGGTGATCGAGCTCATTCCAGCAGCTGCAATCGAGAAAGTGGTGGCCTGCAAAAGCATCGCATTGACGCCCGCTGCGAGGTGCTGCTCGCACTCTCCATGCTGGAGCGCGCGCAGTGCGGAGTGGCAGCCGACTAGGGAGGCGGAGCAAGCCGTCTCAAAAGCCGCACAGGGCCCTTGCAGGCCGAGCACGAAGGACAGGCGGCCACTCGCGATAGAGAGACTCGAGCTGGTGGCCGTGTAGACGCTGCGCTGCAGCGGGCCAGCTGCCAGCAAGTGGTTGAATTCGGTTTGTGTAATGCCCACCGCAACTCCGGCCCCGCTTCCCATCAACGAGGCCCTCTCGAAGCCCGAGGCGTGCAGCGCGGCATAGCCGTGCTCGAGCAGCAGCCGCTGCTGCGGGTCCATTGCTACCGCCTCCGCCGGAGAGACGTTGAATCGAGCGTTGTCAAAGAGCTCGGCGCCCTGCATGAAGCCGCCGTGGCGAGCTCGCCCAAGGACCTCGGCACCGTATCCGGGAGGAGAGTGATCGACGTCCCAGCGCGTGGCTGGCACCTCATTGACCAGATCGTAACCAGTCGCTGTCGTGGTTACCAGCCCCTCATAGGAAGCGATGCCGCCCGCAAGAGCACAGCTTGTCCCTGTGACAGTTATCTGCTGGAGTGGCAGCTGATTCTGATTTGAGCGAGATGCGCCAGAGGCCTGTTCAATCAGCTGAGCGAGCAGGGCTGCGCCATCAGGGCATTGAGTAGCAGCGATCGGCGTCACCCTCGCCGACAGGTGCGCCTCAAGCTGCCGCAGCGTCGGGAAGTCGAAGACCAGCGTCTCGGGCAGGGAGGCATCGCCAAGCTTCGACGCCAGCCGCGTGCGGAGCTCGACGGCGCCGAGCGAGTCGAGGCCCGCCTCCATCAGCGGCGCGTCGGCGTCCACCTCGCCGCCCGCCACCTCGCTCGCCACCGACGCCACCACAGCCGCCACGTCGACCGAGGGAGCGGGGGTGGCGGCAGGGCCCTGGCTGCCGCCGCCGGCGAGTGAGGCGAGGAGCTGCTGAAGAGCGGCGGAGCCGTCTCCAAGCTGCGGCCCTGCAGCCGCCGGGGCCGCTCTCGCCGACAGGTGCGCCTCGAGCTGCCGCAGCGTCGGGAAGTCGAAGACCAGCGTCTCGGGCAGGGAGGCGTCGCCAAGCTTCGACGCCAGCCGCGTGCGGAGCTCGACGGCGCCGAGCGAGTCGAGGCCCGCCTCCATCAGCGGCGCGTCGGCGTCCACCTCGCCGCCCGCCACCTCGCTCGCCACCGACGCCACCACAGCCGCCACGTCGACCGAGGGGGCGGCGGTGGCGGCAGGGCCCTGCATGCCGCCGCCGGCGAGGGAGGCGAGGAGCTGCTGAAGCGCAGGTGATGAGGCCGATGCAGCTTGCATGACTCTCTCTGTCGCTTGAGCAGCAGCCACGTCAGGCGCCCTTAGCTGCACCTCGTCAAACGGCACGTACTCGTACTCCCTCCGCCCCAGCACGCCCACGGCCTTGATGCGGTAGCTGCGCGCCGGCGACACGCCCCGCACGCGAGGCGTCCAGTCGAAGCGGCCGTACGTCGCCGAGAAGCGGTCGCACACCGCCACAAAGTCGGACGGAGGCAGCACCTCCCGCGCGTCGAGCATGCCTACCAGCGCCGCCGCGTCCACACGCGCCTCGCCGCGCACGTGCAGGGCGTACATGGTCGACGCGGCGCCCGAGCCGTACGAGAAGACGCCGATGCGAGAGCCGACCGGCGGCGACGCGTGCAGCAGGAGCGAGGCGAGGTTGACGTAGGTGGCGGCGGTGTGCATCGGGCCGATGCGCGAGGCGAGGCGGAGCGACGGAGCCACCAGCCGCTCGAACATCGCCTCCACCTCCTCCTCGCCGACAGAGCCCTCGCCGTGCGCCGCGGCGACGGCGCTCTCAAAGGCGTGCCGCACAAACTTGGGCCCGCTGCCGAGGTGGAAGACGAGGAAGTCGTGCGCGTCGACAAAGGTGCCGCCGCCCCGCGCCTCGACCTCGCGCTGGCAGGCGGCGAGGCACGAGAAGTACACCTCCATCGAGCCGGGGCCGTCGACGATCGGGCCCATCGTCGGCCAGCCCACCGGCTTGTAGAAGTCCCACTCGTGCACGATGTGGCTCACGCGGCCGGCCTCGAGCGCGAGGGGCGCGTCCGGCCCGACCAGCATCGCCACGCACGCCGCGCCGTTCATGAAGGGGTACTGCTTGGGCGCGTCGCTCACGTCGGTGCACACGGCGATCGCCCACCGCCCGTCCCACGCCGAGCTCTCCACCCAGTTGGCGCACGCGAGCAGCGCCGCCGTGCCGCCGTAGCAGGCGTGGTAGCAGTCGATGCCCTCGACGTTGGCGCAGCCGTGCGGCGCAAAGAGCGACATCAGGTGGCTCTTCACGCTCTTGGACCGGTCGAGCAGCGACTCGGTCCCCACCTGCAGCATGCCCACGTCCTCGTACCGCAAGCCCTGCGCCTCGACCAGCCGCCGCACCGCCGTGAGCGCCATCGAGACGACGTCCTCGTCCTCGTCGCACGCGGCCCACTCGGCCATCCGCAGCCCGACCGTGTACTTGCCCGGCACGCCGTGCGCGGCCTCGAGCTCGGCCGCCGAGACGGCGTGGCGAGGCACGTACACCTCGAGCGCGTGCAGGCCGGCGTGGCGGGAGGGTAGAGGCGGCGAGGAGGGCGTCAGGGCGATTGGGCAGAAGCATATCTGGGGAGTGGCGTCAGCCGACGGACCAGTGTACTCGTACTCCCTCCGCCCCAGCACGCCCACGGCCTTGATGCGGTAGCTGCGCGCCGGCGACACGCCCCGCACGCGAGGCGTCCAGTCGAAGCGGCCGTACGTCGCCGAGAAGCGGTCGCACACCGCCACAAAGTCGGACGGAGGCAGCACCTCCCGCGCGTCGAGCATGCCTACCAGCGCCGCCGCGTCGACGCGCGCCTCGCCGCGCACGCGCAGGGCGTACATGGTCGACGCGGCGCCCGAGCCGTACGAGAAGACGCCGATGCGAGAGCCGACCGGCGGCGACGCGTGCAGCAGGAGCGAGGCGAGGTTGACGTAGGTGGCGGCGGTGTGCATCGGCCCGATGCGCGAGGCGAGGCGGAGCGACGGAGCCACCAGCCGCTCGAACATCGCCTCCACCTCCTCCTCGCCGACAGAGCCCTCGCCGTGCGCCGCGGCGACGGCGCTCTCAAAGGCGTGCCGCACAAACTTGGGCCCGCCGCCGAGGTGGAAGACGAGGAAGTCGTGCGCGTCGACAAAGGTGCCGCCGCCCCGCGCCTCGACCTCGCGCTGGCAGGCGGCGAGGCACGAGAAGTACACCTCCATCGAGCCGGGGCCGTCGATGATCGGGCCCATCGTCGGCCAGCCCACTGGCTTATAGAAGTCCCACTCGTGCACGATGTGGCTCACGCGGCCGGCCTCGAGCGCAAGGGGCGCGTCCGGCCCGACCAGCATCGCCACGCACGCCGCGCCGTTCATGAAGGGGTACTGCTTGGGCGCGTCGCTCACGTCGGTGCACACGGCGATCGCCCACCGCCCGTCCCACGCCGAGCTCTCCACCCAGTTGGCGCACGCGAGCAGCGCCGCCGTGCCGCCGTAGCAGGCGTGGTAGCAGTCGATGCCCTCGACGTTGGCGCAGCCGTGCGGCGCAAAGAGCGCCATCAGGTGGCTCTTCACGCTCTTGGACCGGTCGAGCAGCGACTCGGTCCCCACCTGCAGCATGCCCACGTCCTCGTACCGCAGGCCCTGCGCCTCGACCAGCCGCCGCACCGCCGTGAGCGCCATCGAGACGACGTCCTCGTCCTCGTCGCACGCGGCCCACTCGGCCATCCGCAGCCCGACCGTGTACTTGCCCGGCACGCCGTGCGCGGTCTCAAGCTCGGCCGCCGAGACGGCGTGGCGAGGCACGTACACCTCGAGTGCGTGCAAGCCGGCGTGGCGGGAGGTGGTCTCAGAGGGAGGGTGCGGGCTCGGCAGGAGGGCGGGTGCTGGGGCTGGCGGCGGAGAGGACAGCTTCCGGCGGGCGGCTGCCGCGGTCAGCAGGCGCTCACTTGGCGGCTGGAGGGATTGGAGATGGAGCCCCTCCCGCGTGGCGGCAGGCAAAGCCCGGGGCGGACTGCTCAGCCCTTCAAGAAGCAGCGCCTCGTTGCTGCGCCTGGCCTCTTGCGCCGCCTCGTCAGCTGCTGGGCGACAGGTGAGCCGCAGCATGTGCCGCACGCCGACCGCCGGGTGCTGCACGAGCCAATGCGCAAACTGCCGCGCTCGCTCACCAGCGCCCTCGACCCGCTCGCTCGCGAGGCCCAGCTCCAGAGCTCGAGCCGAGCTCACGGCCCCTTCTTGCAGAAGGCACTTTGCGTCGTCGGCTTGGAGCAAGTGGAAGGCCGCCGCTCGAGCGCATTCACTCTCGCCGTCGAAGGAAAACGCCGACCCTGCCTCCACGATGCGATAGTGCGCCCCGAGGCATGCATGCAGCAGCAGGCCCTCAACCTGCCCTCGCACGCAGCAGACGACGACGACGCCCGCCTCGCTGAGCCTGCTCATCGCAGCGTCGAGGCGGTGGCACGCCTCGCGAGACAGGCTGGCCGACGGCCCACCCTGCCCCTCCGCGGAGAGGACGAGCACTCGCAAAGTCGGCGAGAGCTTGTCCAGAACCAGGAGCGCATCGCGCCACAGGCCCTCGACAGACACGGCAGTCACCTCGAGCAACGCCACCCGCGAGTCCGCGTCCGCCTCAATCGTCACCTCGGAGGCTGGCAAGGGCGATGGCGCGCGCAGCCTTGGCGCTGACGAGAGGAAGTGACACTCCAGCCGCGCCACCTCGGCATCGAGCTCCTCCCAGCTCCCCACAAAGTCGACCAGCCCGAGCCGCTGTGCCGTGGCGGCGTCGATGGCGTCGCCCGTGCAGAAGAGCCTCTCGCACGCCGCGGGGCTCAGCCGCCGCCTCGCCGCGACGCTGACCACGCCGGGCAAGGCGCCGCGCCGGATCTCGGGGAAGCCAAAGGTGGCGTCCGAGTGCGCGAGCACCGCCGTGCCGAGGCAGGGGAAGAGCATTCCTCCTCCGCGAGTGGCGCCGTGGCAAACCACCACCTTTGGCATCGGCGCGTCGCGAAGCCGCTCGAGCAGCTGGCCAAAGGCGGGCAAGCCGTCGAGAAAGCTGCCGCTCTCGAGGTTGGCTGGCGACGGGTCGCCGCCGAGGCAGAAGTGCTCAGACCCCTCCACGCCGCGGAAGACGAGGAGCGCGTTGTCGGGCCAATCTGGCTCCAGGTCGCCAAGAGAAGCGGGAACGAAAACGGTGTGGACGGTGTACTCGGGCGAGGTGGCGACGGTGGGTGGCTCGAGAAGGAACGGCGTCAGATCGAGCGGCGGTACGGCGTAGGAGTCGGTAACGGGGGCCTTGGCAAAGGCACCGCCGTTGGCGAATCGGCATTCGGCGTGGCCGACAGCCTCTGCGGCCCGGTGCGCCACGTCGGCTGCGACTCGAGACTGCAAGAGGGCCTGCGCGGCATCTCCTCGAACTATCTCACACGCAACGTCGAACGCGCGACGCTGCATAGCCTCGACTCCCTCGGTACACACCTCGTTGGCAAGCCTCGCCTCGTGTGCTGCTGCGGCGTCGAGCGTGTCGTTGGCGAGGTAGATGGAGAGCGCCCGTGCTCGCCCCACCGCGTTTGGAAGGGTCTGAGACAGCATGCCGAGAGGGCAGACCCCTCGCACGAGGTTGCCGTGCTCGAACGTGGCCTTCGAGTCGGCCACAATGTAGTCAGCGTGCAGGCAGGCGGCGACGCCGCCGCCAATCAGCTTGCCGTGCACCGCAGCAACCATTGGCACGCCGAGCTTGTACAGCGCGCCAAAACCGTCGTACAATGTTCGGCACCCGAACGCAACAGCTGCAAGCGGCACACCCGCCTTCTCCCGTTGAAAAGGGTTGCCGCCGACCGAGAAGTGCGGGCCCGCGCCCTGGAGCACAATCGCCTTGACGAGTGGGTCACGGCCGATGCTCGCCGCCGCCTCCGCCACGTCCTCGGCGAGCTCCGCCGAGAAGCTGTTCATGCGCGACGGGTCGTTCAGCTCCACCACCGCCACCTTCGACTCGCCATCGACGTAGAGCCGCACGAGCCGCTTGCCGATGGAGCGTGGCGGGCCGGGAAGGAGCGAGCCCATCGCAACGAGTGCGGCGTCGACACTCGGCGCAGGCAGGAGCGCGCGGCAGGTCTTCAAGAGCGGAGCAGGGAGAGAGGAGAGGCGCTGCACGAGGCGGCGAGACTCGGCGGCCGCAGTGGCGGGCGAGAGAGCCGAATCCACCAGGCCAGCTTGTGCTGCATCGGACGCCGACAGCGCTGTGGCTGTCACGATCCCCTCAGGCCGCCTGTGGAGACGCAGAGAGCCCTCTGGCTGGACGGTGAGGGTGAAGGTGGTGTCGGCGACGACTACCGTGGCGGCGTCGAGGAGGAGAAGCGCGCCCGCGCCGCCCATCGGCCCTCGGCAGAGGAGCACGAGAGGCTCTCGCCGGGCCCGGAGCCATTCACTCAGCTCCTCGCTCGCGTCGAGGGTGAGGCTTTGCAGCTGGACGAGCGCAGCCGCGTCGGGCAGGCGGCGGAGGCGACGCAGAGCAGAGGAGGCTCGCATGCCGCCAGCCAGCCTGCAGCTCGGTGGCAGCCCCTTGCCCTTTGCCTCGTACCAGGGGAACGAGCGGCGCTTGTACACGAGAGGAGGCAGAGGCGGAGGTCCGGCCGATGCAGCAGGCGCCGCATCGAGCACGGCGTGTGCGATCGTGCCGCTGTACCCAAACGAGCTCACGCCGCCCCTCCCGCCCGCCGCGGCATCCAGCCCTCGCGCCAGCTGCGTCGGCAGAGCGCACGCCACGCCCTCCACCGCAGAGCCGACGTGCGGGTTGATGCGCCGCAGCTGCGCGTTGGGCGGCGCCCGCGCCTCGAGCAGCCCCGCCGCCAGCCGAAGCAGCCCCGCCAGCCCCGCCGCAGGCTCGGCGTGGCCGCAGTTCGCCTTGAGGCTGCCCACGCAGAGCGGCGGCGACGGCGCGCACGCAGCCAGCACCGCCGCCGCGAGCGAGCGCACCTCGATCGGGTCGCCGAGCGGCGTGCCTGTGCCGTGCGCCTCGTAGGCCGAGAGGGCGGCGGGCTCGACGCCTCCGTCGGCGAGGGCGGCCCGCAGCAGCGCCTGCTGCGCCTGCCCGTTGGGCGCGGTGAGGCTCGCGCTCTTGCCGTCCTGCCGCACGCAGCTGCCGAGGAGGGAGAGCCCGGAGCTGCTGCTCTCTCTGTCCATCGCCAGCACCGCCGCGCAGCACGCCTCGCCGCGAGCGTACCCGTCCGCCGCAGCGTCAAAGGTGTGGCAGCGGCCGGTCGGCGACGTCATGCCGGCAACCGCAAACGAGAAGCCGACACCGGGCAGCAGCATCAGGTTCACGCCGACCGAGAGGGCGGGGGAGCACTCGTCCAGCTGCAGGGCTCGCAGCGCGGCGTGGGTGGCGACCAGCGCCGCCGAGCAGGCGGTGTCGTACGAGACGCACGGGCCCTGCAGCCCGAGCACAAACGAGAGGCGGCCGGCCGCGACCGACATCGACCCGCCGGTGGCGGCGTACACGCTCTTGCCGACTGCAGACTGCGCCGCGACGCTCTGCCAGTCGTTGGCGGCGATGCCGAGAAAGACGCCCGCCAGGCTGCCGCCCAGCGCCGCCTTGTCCATGCCCGCGCCGTGCAAGGCCTCGTAGCCTCGCTCGAGGAGCAGCCGCTGCTGCGGGTCGACGGCGGCCGCCTCGGCGGGCGAGACGCCGAAGCGAGCATTGTCGAAGAGGTCGGCGCCGCTCAGGAAGCCGCCGTGCCGCACTCGCTGGCCGACGACCTGGTCCACGCCAGCCAAAGCAGCCTCCACCGACCACCGCTCCGGCGGCACCTCGCCAATGCCGTCGCTGCTCGCAGCGGCCAGGTGGCGCAGCTGCGACAGCGTCGCGATGTCGCTCGGCAGGCTGGCGGCGAGACTGAGCGCCCAAGCCTGGCCACCGCTATGGGCGGCCGCTTGAGCCGCTGGGCCGCCTTCAGCTCTGCCTCCTTCGGCCGCGTCCGCCGCCTGCTCCCTCAAGTAGCCCGCGAGCTGGCGCGCCGTCGGGTAGTCGAAGACGAGCGTCGACGGCAGCGCCGCGCCCGACATCGACCGCAGCTGGTTGCCGAGCTCGACCGCGCCGAGCGAGTCGAGCCCCGACTCCATCAGCGGCGCGTCGGCGTCCGCCTCTGCACCCGCCGTCGCCTTGACCACTTGCAGGATCGCCTCGAGCGTCACCGCCCGCACCTCGCCTTGCGCATCACGAGAGACGGCAGCCGCGCCAGCCGCCCTCCGGCCCGAATAGCTGACGAGCAGCGGCGGCACCTCTGGCATCGCGCCGAGGAACTTGCCCCAAGTGAGCACCACCAGGCTCATCACGCCGGAGACAGCAGGCTGCAGCGTTGCCTGGAGGGCGAGCGCGCCCTGCTCCAGGCTGATGAGGCCGAGGCCGCCGGCCTGGAGGCGAGCGTTGATCGACTCGTCCGCCGCCATGCCGACGGCCGCCCACGGGCCCCACTGCACCGACGTCGCGTTTATGGCGCGAACGCGCCGGCAGGCGCCGAGCGCGTCGAGCATGCCGTTGGCGGCGGCGTAGTTGGACTGGCCGCCCGCGCCGATCAGCGCGGCGATGGACGAGAAAAGCACGCACGTGTCGAGCGGCGTCGTGGCGGCCGCCCGCTGCAGCGCCCACGCGCCGGCAACCTTGGGCGCGAAGACGCGCTTGATGGTCGAAGCGTTCTGGCCGCGCAGCAGCCCGTCCGACAGCACGCCCGCCGCGTGCCACACGCCCGCCAGCGGGCTGCCCTTGGCCACGATGGCGCCAACCATGCGAGCCGAGTCCACCAGCTCGGCCGCGTCGCACTTGACCACGCTGAAGCTGCACTCGGCGATCTTCTTGAGCTTCTCGCCGTCCGCGGGGGCGACCTTGCCGCCGCGGGCCGCGAGCACCACCGAAGAGGCGCCGCTCTCGCCGAGCCACCTGCCCGTGACCAGGCCAAGGCCGCCCGTGCCGCCAGAGAGCAGGTGGGCGCCGCGTGGCGGCGTCGGGGCCGTCTTCGGGATGCGCACCACCACCTTGCCCGTGTTGGTGCCGCTCTGGAGCGTGCGGAAGGCGGCCAGGACGTCCCTTTCCAGGTCGAAGAGCTCCATGGGCAGGCCGTGGAGCACGGAGGCATCCGCACGCGCCGACAGCGTCCGCAGCGTGCCGCACATCCACCACGGCGTCTGGTCAATCGTCGAGTCGAGCGCGATCATCGTGAAATCGTTGGAGCACGCCGCCTCGTGCCGCTCGTAGCTCCACACCGCCCGCTTGCCGATCTCGCAGAGCGCGCCGTCCTGCCGCAGCAGCGCGAAGGTGCACGCGATGAAGTCCGCAGACAGGCTGTTGAGCGAGAAGCGCAGCCGGCGGGAGCCGAGCAGCTTCGACGCGCCGAGCGCAAAGGCGCTGCCGTCGCGCGAGCTGAGCGTGCGGCCGGCGAGGCCCATCTTGTGCAGGTAGAAGTGCTTGTACGGCCGGCCGACGTTCGCCATCGCGCGGTTGCCGATGAAGAGGCAGTACTCTTGCGAGGTCAGGCCGACACCACCAGCGCCGGCGTGCAGCAGCACGTCGTGGCCAGCCGCCGGCCGGGCCGCGAGCAGCGACATGTGCACCGTGCTCCACGTCGTCGGCAGAGTGCACGCCTGATCGAACGAGAGCGAGTCGGTGATGGCCGCCATCAGGCGCGCGTCGGACTTGGACAGAGACGCGAGCGCGGCGATGCCGTGCCCGAGCGCCGCGTCGCCAACCGACAAGTGACCGACGCCGCCCCCAGTGGCAGCGACGTGGGCGGCGCAGTCGCCGCCGGGCGGGCCCGGGTCGCCCGGGTAGGCGCCGAGCACGTTGAGCACGTCGCGGAAGTTGAGGCCGACCGCGCCGACGCGCAGCCTGACCTCACCGTGCGCTGGCTCCGACTCGTCGCCCTCCTGCGGCACCAGCCTCAGGTTGCTTATCGCCCCTCTCGCGTCAAAGTGGAGCCGGATCGGGCCGCCCAGCGAGCCGGCCGCCTCGGTCAGGCGCGGCACGCGCTGGCTCGAGCCGTTGAAGGCCACCTCGGGCTCGGGCGTGCCGTTGTAGCCGAGGCCGAGCTTGCCGGCCAGCTTCGACACCGCTGCCAGCTCGGCCGTGCCCGGCCGAAGCACGTCCAGGTCGATGATCGGCAAGCGCGACGCCGGCGCCTCGGCGCGCGCTGAGCGGGCCAGGCCCAGCAGCCCGGCGTGGCTCGAGGCTCCGGCCGCCGTCGGGCGGGCGGCGAGGGTGCAAGAGGTCAGCATCCACACCGGCGCCGATGCCGCGGTCAAGGTGTGCGCTCGGGCGGCGACAAAGGAAGAGGCGAGACCGGCGAGAGCGTCAGAGGCGAGGGCGCCGCCGGCGAGGCTGGTGGCTAGGAGCAGGGAGGAGGGCGGTGGCCTCGATATTGGTGCGCCGCTTGCAGCTGCGCCGCCGCGCTTCACAGAAGGCGCCGCGTGCACCACCAGCGCGGCCGGCGCAGCCTCGAACGCCTCAGCACTCCTCTCCCACGAGGTGACGTACAGGTGCGTCGCCCTCGCCGCCGGCGCAGCCTTGAGCGGCGCCTTGAGCGCACGCGACTCGAAGCCGGCCAGGCGCACGCCCGCCGAGGCGGCGCCGCTGGCGATGACCACCCCGACCGCCCCGACGCCCTCCCGCTCCGCCGCCGGCCACGCCGTGCCGCTCACATCCGCCAGCGCCGCCTCGCCCACAGAGAAGGGCAGCCGCGTCTCGCCCTCCTCAGTGTTGGCGAGCAGCGAGGACAGGTGCAGCGAGCCGTCGAGGTCGGCCGGGTGGACGCGAGTGCCCTCCTTGCGCGAGCGGCGGCACAGCCGGCCGACGGCGGCGCCGGCGGCGCGCGAGACGGCCGCCAGCTCGAGCGTGCGGTACCGAGGGCCGTACTCGAGGCCGACCGAGCGGAGAAGCGAGTAGAGCGAGGCGGCGTCGACCGCCTCGCCGCACGAGGCGCGAGCCGCGGCGAGCGAGAGGCCAGGGAGATGGCCCGACGCGGCCGACGCGTCGCCGGCGCAGTGAGCCGTCGACGTGTCGCCGCCTCTCTCGTAGGCCACCTCGAACCGATCCTTGATCACGCCCACCCGCACCCGCGCCTCGCTCAGGCCGCCGTCCAGCACGAGCGGCTGCAGGAAGAGGACGCGCCGCAGCGACGCCCCTCCGCCGCCGCCGGAGAGGGCGACGCACGCCGCGCGAGCCATCTCGAGGTAGGCGGCGGCGGGGACGACGACGCGGCCCCGCACGACGTGGTCGGCGACGAGGGCGAGGAGGGGCCCGCTGGCCGGCGAGGAGAAGGCGTCGGCCTGCCGCCCTTCGGCGTCCGCCTCTCGCCGCTGGAGGAGCGGGTGGGGCGCCTCGCGCCACGCGTAGCGGCGGCGGGCGTAGGCGAGCGGCGGCGGGCTGCTGGTGCTGAGGGAGGGCGCCGCCGCCTCGAGCACAGCGTGGGCGATCGTACCGCTGTACCCAAACGAGCTCACGCCGCCCCTCCCGCCCGCCGCGGCATCCAGCCCTCGCGCCAGTTGCGTCGGCAGCGCGCACGCCACGCCCTCTACCGCAGAGCCGACGTGCGGGTTGATGCGCCGCAGCTGCGCGTTGGGCGGCGCCCGCGCCTCGAGCAGCCCCGCCGCCAGCCGTAGCAGCCCCGCCAGCCCCGCCGCAGGCTCGGCGTGGCCGCAGTTCGCCTTGAGGCTGCCCACGCAGAGCGGCGGCGACGGCGCGCGCGCAGACAGCACCGCCGCCGCGAGCGAGCGCACCTCGATCGGGTCGCCGAGCGGCGTGCCGGTGCCGTGCGCCTCGTAGCACGAGAGGGCGGCGGGCTCGACGCCTCCGTCGGCGAGGGCGGCCCGCAGCAGCGCCTGCTGCGCCTGCCCGTTGGGCGCGGTGAGGCTCGCGCTCTTGCCGTCCTGCCGCACGCAGCTGCCGAGGAGGGAGAGCCCCGGCGTGTCGCCATCGCCGCTTGGCTGCAGCACTGCGGCATGGCAGCCCTCGCCGCGGCCGTAGCCGTCGGCGCGGCTGTCAAACGAGTGCGAGCGGCCTCGGGGGGAGGTCATGCCGGCCACGGCCATGCTGATGCACGCCGCCTGGCTGAAAATCATGTTGACGCCGAGGGCGAGGGCAGCAGTGCACTCGCGCATCTGCAGCGCGCGCGAGCCACCGTGCGACGCGACGATGCCGCTCGAGCAAGCCGTGTCGATCGAGGAGCAAGGTCCCTGCAGGCCGAGCACGAAAGAGAGGCGTCCCGCCGCCACCGAGCAGGTGGCCGCAGTCGCCGAGTAGGCGCTCGACGCGAGAGAGGGTGAGCGAGCCATCAACTCGCCAAACTCGGGGTTCCAGATGCCGAGGAAGACGCCCGTCACGCTGCCCAGCAGCTCCGCCTTGCGCATCGCCGCGCCATGCAGCGCCTCGTAGCCGCACTCGAGCAGCCTCCGCTGCTGCGGGTCCATCGTCGCCGCCTCGGCCGGCGAGACGCCAAAGAAGCTGTTGTCAAAGAGCTCCGCGTCAGCGAGGAAGGAGGCGCAGCGCTGTCGAGCGGCGACGGGCTCAGACACAGCCGCGCTAGAGAAGCGAGAGAGGTCGGATGTGTCCCAGCGGCTCGCTGGCACCTCGCTGGCCGCATCGTGGCCTGCCGCAGCCATTCGCCACAAGCCGCGGATACCATCGCCCTGCGCGCCGTCAGGAGCGACGGCACACATCGAAACGAGCCCCACCACGCGTTCATCTGCGCTGTGGATTGTGGCCGCTGCTGCGCCGGCCGGAGCGGCGCCGCTGAGCGAGCCGAGGTGGGTGGCGAGCTGTCGCACGGTCGGGTGCTCAAAGACGAGCGTGCTCGGCAGCGTCGCTCCCGACGCCCTCTCCAGCTGGTTGCGCAGCTCGACGGCGCCGAGCGAGTCGAGGCCCGCCTCCATCAGCGGCGCGTCCGCGTCCACCTCTGCCCCCGCCGTCTGCTTCACCATCTCCAGCACCTCATCCATGCCGACGGCAGAGGCTCTCGCGCGAGATGCGACGGCCTCGGTCGATGTCGACGCCACGGCGGGCGCCACGGCCCTGAAGAAGGCAGGCGCGACCCTCGCGCCGCGGAGGAAGCGGCGCCAGTCCACGATGATGGCCGCCACGACCGGGGAAAAGGGAAGAAGCAGCGACGCGCCGAGCGCTGCAAGCCCTTGCGCGGGCGAGAGGAGCCCGATGCCGCCCGCCTGCAGTCGCGCGTTCACCCCCTGCCCCGCCGCCATGCCGACTTCTGCCCACGGCCCCCACTGCACGCTCGTCGCCACAGAGCCGCGGGCGTGCCGCGAGGCGGCGAGCGCGTCGAGGCAGCAGTTGGCGGCGGAGTAGTTGGCCTGGCCGCCCCCGCTCAGCAGCGCCGCCACCGACGAGAAGAGCACGCACGCGTCGAGCGGCGAGGCGGCGCATGCTCGGTGCAGGCCCCAGCCGCCGACCGCCTTGGGAGCGTACACGCGCTGCAGCGTCGCCGCCGTCTGCGAGGCGAGCACGGCGTCCGCGAGCACGCCCGCCGCGTGCCACACGCCACTCAGCGGCGCCGCATCGCCATCTCCGCTCGCCGCGCAGCACAGAAGCCGCGCCACGCTGGACGGCTGGGCGGCATCGCACGCGGCGGCGAGGACGGTGCAGCGCGGCGGCAGCCGGTCAGCCGCTCCGCCAGGGGCCACGGCGCCGCTGCGAGACGCGAGGATGAGCCGACCAGCGCCGCTTTCTGCGAGCCAGCTGGCTGTGACGAGGCCCAGCCCGCCCAGCCCGCCGGTGAGGAGGTGCGAGCCGAGGGTGGGCGCATCGGTCTCGGCGGAGGGCGGCTGGGTGCACGGCTGCAGGCGAGGCGCGAGAAGCAGCCCCTTGCGAAGGAGGAGGTCGGGCTCGTCGAGCGGTAGAGCGCTGGCGACGGCGAGCGCGTGCGCTGCACTCGCCGGCGCCAGGTCGAGCTGGTGCAGGTCTGAGGCGCCCTCTGCTCGCGCCGTGCGGGCGAGGCCGAGCGAGCCGGCGTGGTGGGAGCCGGGCGCGGCGCTGGCTCCGTGAGCGTGCGCGCCGGCGGTGAGCAGGACGAGGCGGGGCGGGGCCGTTGAAGCCAGCCGCACGCGCAGCAGCGACAAGGCTGCGTCGAGAGCAGCCAGTGGCGGGAAGGCTGCCCGGCCCGCCGCCGCCGGTGCTACGAAGGAAAGGCCGCCGAAGCGCTCGGTGCTGCCTGCTGGGCTCGGTGATGCCTCATCGAAGCCTCTCTCTCCTCGCCTCGAGCCCAGGACGAGGACCGAGGCCGTGGCGGTGACAGGTGTCTCGCTCCCTTCCCACTCGGTGACGTACAGGTGCCGCACGCGCTGCGCCGACGCATCGAGCGACGCCTTGAGCACACGCGACTCGAAGCCGGCCAGGCGCACGCCCGCCGAGGCGGCGCCGCTGGCGACGACCACCCCGACCGCACCGCCGCCCTCCCGCTCCGCCACCGGCCACGCCGTGCCGCTCGCATCCGCCAGCGCCGCCTCGCCCACAGAGAAGGGCAGCCGCGTCTCGCCCTCCGCCGTCAAGGCGAGCAGCGAGGACAGGTGCAGCGAGCCGTCGAGGTCGGCCGGGTGGACGCGAGTGCCCTCCTTGCGCGAGCGGCGGCACAGCCGGCCGACGGCGACGCCTGCGGCGCGCGAGACGGCCGCCAGCTCGAGCGTGCGGTACCGAGGGCCGTACTCGAGGCCGACCGAGCGGAGAAGCGAGTAGAGCGAGGCGGCGTCGACCGCCTCGCCGCACGAGGCGCGAGCCGCGGCGAGCGAGAGGCCAAGGAGCGGGCCCGACGCGGCCGACGCGTCGCCGGCGCAGTGAGCCGTCGACGCCTCGCCGCCTCCCTCGTAGGTCACCTCGAACCGACCCTTGATCGCGCCCACCCGCACCTGCGCCTCGCTCTGGCCGCCGTCCAGCACGAGCGGCTGCAGGAAGAGGACGCGCCGCAGCGACGCCCCTCCGCCGCCACCGTAGAGGGCGACGCACGCCGCGCGAGCCATCTCGAGGTAGGCGGCGGCGGGGAAGACGACGCGGCCCCGCACGACGTGGTCGGCGACGAGGGCGAGGAGGGGCCCGCTGGCTGGCGAGGAGAAGGCGTCCGCCTGCCGCCCAACGGCGTCCGCCTCTCGCCGCTGGAGGAGCGGGTGGGGCGCCTCGCGCCACGCGTAGCGGCGGCGAGCGTAGGCGAGCGGCGGCGGGCTGATCGAGCCGAGAGAGGGCGGCGCCGCCTCGATCGCGGCGTGGGCGATCGTGCCGCTGTACCCAAACGAGCTCACGCCGCCCCTCCCGCCCGCCGCGCCATCCAGCCCTCGCGCCAGCTGCGTCGGCAGCGCGCACGCCACGCCCTCCACCGCAGAGCCGACGTGCGGGTTGATGCGCCGCAGCTGCCCGTTGGGCGGCGCTCGCGCCTCGAGCAGCCCCGCCGCTAGCAGTAGCAGCCCCGCCATCCCCGCCGCAGACTCGGCGTGGCCGCAGTTCGCCTTGAGGCCGCCCACGCAGAGTGGCGGCGACGGCGCGCGCGCGGCTAGCACCGCCGCCGCCAGCGAGCGCACCTCGATCGGGTCGCCGAGCGGCGTGCCGGTGCCGTGCGCCTCGTAGCACGAGAGGGCGGCGGGCTCGACGCCTCCGTCGGCGAGGGCGGCCCGCAGCAGCGCCTGCTGCGCCTGCCCGTTGGGCGCGGTGAGGCTCGCGCTCTTGCCGTCCTGCCGCACGCAGCTGCCGAGGAGGGAGAGCTCTAAGAAGCCGCTGCTCTCTTCGCGCATCGCAAGCACCGCCGCGCAGCACCCCTCGCCTCGCGCAAAGCCGTCGGCGCGGCTGTCGAAGGTGTGGGAGCGGCCGGTGATCGAGCTCATTCCGGCAGCTGCAATCCACAGAGCGGTGCCCTGCACAAGCATCGCATTGACGCCCGCTGCGAGGTGCTGCTCGCACTCTCCATGCTGGAGCGCGCGCAGTGCGGAGTGGCAACCGACTAGGGAGGCGGAGCAAGCCGTCTCAAAAGCCGCACAAGGCCCTTGCAGGCCGAGCACGAAGGACAGGCGGCCGCTCGCGATAGAGAGGCTCGAGCTGGTGGCCGTGTAGACGCTGCGCTGCAGCGGGCCAGCTGCCAGCACATGGCTGAACTCCGTGGTGTAAATGCCCACCGCAACTCCGGCCCCGCTTCCCATCAACGAGGCCTTCTCGAAGCCCGAGGCGTGCAGCGCGGCATAGCCGTGCTCGAGCAGCAGCCGCTGCTGCGGGTCCATTGCTGCCGCCTCCGCCGGAGAGACGTTGAATCGAGCGTTGTCAAAGAGCTCGGCGCCCTGCATGAAGCCGCCGTGGCGAGCTCGCCCAAGGACCTCAGCACCGTATCCGGGAGGAGAGTCATCGACGTCCCAGCGCGTGGCTGGCACCTCATTGACCAGATCGCAACCAGTCACTGACGTGGCCACCAGCGCCTCCAAAGAAGCGATGCCGCCCGCAAGAGCACAGCATGTTCCTGTTACAGTGATCTGCTGGAGTGGCAGCTGATTCTGATTCGAGTGAGATGCGCCAGAGGCCTGTCCAATCAGCATAGCGAGCAGGGCTGCGCCATCAGGGTATTGAGTAGCTGCAGTCGGCGTCACCCTCGCCGACAGGTGCGCCTCGAGCTGCCGCAGCGTCGGGAAGTCGAAGACCAGCGTCTCGGGTAGGGAGGCGTCGCCGAGCTCCGACGCCAGCCGCGTGCGGAGCTCGACGGCGCCGAGCGAGTCGAGGCCCGCCTCCATCAGCGGCGCGTCGGCGTCCACCTCGCCGCCCGCCACCTCGCTCGCCACCGACGCCACCACAGCCGCCACGTCGACCGAGGGGGCGGCGGTGGCGGCAGGGCCCTGGCTGCCGCCGCCGGCGAGGGAGCCGAGGAGCTGCAGCAGCGCAGGTGATGAGGGCGATGCAGCTTGCACGACGCTCTCTGTCCCCTCAGCAGTTATCACGTCGGGCGCCCTCAGCGGCACCTCGTCAAACGGCACGTACTCGTACTCCCGCCGCCCCAGCACGCCCACCGCCTTGAGGCGGTAGCTGCGCGCCGGCGACACGCCCCGCACGCGAGGCGTCCAGTCGAAGCGGCCGTACGTCGCCGAGAAGCGGTCGCACACCGCCACAAAGTCGGACGGAGGCAGCACCTCCCGCGCGTCGAGCATGCCCAACAGCGCAGCCGCGTCGACACGCGCCTCGCCGCGCACGTGCAGGGCGTACATCGTCGACGCGGCGCCCGAGCCGTACGAGAAGACGCCGATGCGAGAGCCGACCGGCGGGGACGCGTGCAGCAGGAGCGAGGCGAGGTTGACGTAGGTGGCGGCGGTGTGCATCGGCCCGATGCGCGAGGCGAGGCGGAGCGACGGAGCCACCAGCCGCTCGAACATCGCCTCCACCTCCTCCTCGCCGACAGAGCCCTCGCCGTGCGCCGCGGCGACGGCGCTCTCAAAGGCGTGCCGCACAAACTTGGGCCCGCTGCCGAGGTGGAAGACGAGGAAGTCGTGCGCGTCGACAAAGGTGCCGCCGCCCCGCGCCTCGACCTCGCGTTGGCAGGCGGCGAGGCACGAGAAGTACACCTCCATCGAGCCGGGGCCGTCGACGATCGGGCCCATCGTCGGCCAGCCCACCGGCTTGTAGAAGTCCCACTCGTGCACGATGTGGCTCACGCGGCCGGCCTCGAGCGCAAGGGGCGCGTCCGGCCCGACCAGCATCGCCACGCACGCCGCGCCGTTCATGAAGGGGTACTGCTTGGGCGCGTCGCTCACGTCGGTGCACACGGCGATCGCCCACCGCCCGTCCCACGCCGAGCTCTCCACCCAGTTGGCGCACGCGAGCAGCGCCGCCGTGCCGCCGTAGCAGGCGTGGTAGCAGTCGATGCCCTCCACGTTGGCGCAGCCGTGCGGCGCAAAGAGCGCCATCAGGTGGCTCTTCACGCTCTTCGACCGGTCGAGCAGCGACTCGGTCCCCACCTGCAGCATGCCCACGTCCTCGTACCGCAAGCCCTGCGCCTCCACCAGCCGCCGCACCGCCGTGAGCGCCATCGAGACGACGTCCTCGTCCTCGTCGCACGCGGCCCACTCGGCCATCCGCAGCCCGACCGTGTACTTGCCCGGCACGCCGTGCGCGGTCTCGAGCTCGGCCGCCGAGACGGCGTGGCGAGGCACGTACACCTCGAGCGCGTGCAGGCCGGCGTGGCGGGGGGGTAGAGGCGGCGAGGATGGCGGCAGGGCGATTGGGCAGAAGCATATCTGGGGAGTAGCGTCGACCGCCAGACCGATGTACTCGTACTCCCGCCGCCCCAGCACGCCCACCGCCTTGAGGCGGTAGCTGCGCGCCGGCGACACGCCCCGCACGCGAGGCGTCCAGTCGAAGCGGCCGTACGTCGCCGAGAAGCGGTCGCACACCGCCACAAAGTCGGACGGAGGCAGGCGCTCCCGCGCGTCGAGCATGCCCAACAGCGCAGCCGCGTCGACACGCGCCTCGCCGCGCACGCGCAGGGCGTACATGGTCGACGCGGCGCCCGAGCCGTACGAGAAGACGCCGATGCGAGAGCCGACCGGCGGGGACGCGTGCAGCAGGAGCGAGGCGAGGTTGACGTAGGTGGCGGCGGTGTGCATCGGGCCGATGCGCGAGGCGAGGCGGAGCGACGGAGCCACCAGCCGCTCGAACATCGCCTCCACCTCCTCCTCGCCGACAGAGCCCTCGCCGTGCGCCGCGGCGACGGCGCTCTCGAAGGCGTGCCGCACAAACTTGGGCCCGCTGCCGAGGTGGAAGACGAGGAAGTCGTGCGCGTCGACAAAGGTGCCGCCGCCCCGCGCCTCGGCCTCGCGCTGGCAGGCGGCGAGGCACGAGAAGTACACCTCCATCGAGCCGGGGCCGTCGATGATCGGGCCCATCGTCGGCCAGCCCACCGGCTTGTAGAAGTCCCACTCGTGCACGATGTGGCTCACGCGGCCGGCCTCGAGCGCGAGGGGCGCGTCCGGCCCGACCAGCATCGCCACGCACGCCGCGCCGTTCATGAAGGGGTACTGTTTGGGCGCGTCGCTCACGTCGGTGCACACGGCGATCGCCCACCGCCCGTCCCACGCCGAGCTCTCCACCCAGTTGGCGCACGCGAGCAGCGCCGCCGTGCCGCCGTAGCAGGCGTGGTAGCAGTCGATGCCCTCGACGTTGGCGCAGCCGTGCGGCGCAAAGAGCGCCATCAGGTGGCTCTTCACGCTCTTGGACCGGTCGAGCAGCGACTCGGTCCCCACCTGCAGCATGCCCACGTCCTCGTACCGCAAGCCCTGCGCCTCCACCAGCCGCCGCACCGCCGTGAGCGCCATCGACACGACGTCCTCGTCCTCGTCGCACGCGGCCCACTCGGCCATCCGCAGCCCGACCGTGTACTTGCCCGGCACGCCGTGCGCGGTCTCGAGCTCGGCCGCAGAGACGGCGTGGCGAGGCACGTACACCTCGAGCGCGTGCAGGCCGGCGCGGCGGGAGGTGGTCTCAGAGGGAGGGTGTGGGCTCGGTAGGAGGGCGGGTGCTGCTGCTGGCGGCGGAGAGGGCAGCTTCCGGCGGGCGGCTGCGCCGGCCAGCAAGCGCTCGCTTGGCGGCTGGAGGGATCGGAGATGGAGCCCCTCCCGCTTCGCGGCGGGCAAAGCCCGGGGCGGACTGCTCAGCCCTTCAAGAAGCAGCGCCTCGTTGCTGCGCCTGGCCTCTTGCGCCGCCTCGTCAGCTGCCGGGCGACAGGTGAGCCGCAGCACGTGCCGCACGCCGACCGCCGAGTGCTGCACGAGCCAATGCGCAAACTGCAGCGCTCGCTCACCAGCGCCCTCGACCCGCTCGCTCGCAAGGCCCAGCTCTAGAGCTCGAGCCGAGCTCACGGCCCCTTCTTGCAGAAGGCACTTTGCGTCGTCGGCTTGGAGCAATCGGAAGGCCGCCGCTCGAGTGCACTCACTCTCGCCGTCGAAGGAAAACGCAGCCCCTACCTCCACGATGCGATAGTGCGCCCCGAGGCATGCATGCAGCAGCAGGCCCGCAGCCTGCCCTCGCACGCAGCAGAGGACGACGACGCCCGCCTCGCTGAGCCTGCTCATCGCGGCGTCGAGGCGGTGGCACGCCTCGCGAGACAGGCTGTCCGACGGTCCACCCTGCCCCTCCGCGGAGAGGACGAGCACTCGCAAAGTCGGCGAGAGCTTGTCCAGAACCAGGAGCGCATCGCGCCACAGGCCTCCGACCGACGCGGCAGTCACCTCGAGCAGCGCCACCCGCGAGTCTGCGTCCGCCTCAATCGTCACCTCGGGGGCTGGCAAGGGCGATGGCCCGAGCAGCCTTGGCGCTGACGAGACGAAGTGGCGCTCCAGCCGCGCCAACTCGGCATCGAGCTCCTCCCAGCTCCCCACAAAGTCGACCAGCCCGAGCCGCTGCGCGGTGGCGGCGTCGATGGCGTCGCCCGTGCAGAAGAGCCACTCGCACGCCGCGGGGCTCAGCCGCCGCCTCGCCGCGACGCTGACCACGCCGGGCAAGGCGCCGCGACGGATCTCGGGGAAGCCAAAGGTGGCGTCCGAGTGCGCGAGCACCGCCGTGCCGAGGCAGGGGAAGAGCATTCCTCCTCCGCGAGTGGCGCCATGGCAAACCACCACCTTTGGCATCGGCGCGTCGCGAAGCCGCTCGAGCAGCTGGCCAAAGGCGGGCAAGCCGTCGAGAAAGCTGCCGCTCTTGAGGTTGGCTGGCGACGGGTCGCCGCCGAGGCAGAAGTGCTCAGACCCCTCCACGCCGCGGAAGACGAGGAGCGCGTTGTCGGGCCAATCCAGCTCCAAGCCGCCAAGAGAAGCGGGAACGAAAACGGTGTGGACGGAGTACTCGGGCGGGGTGGCGATGGTGGGTGGCTCGAGAAGGAGCGGCGTCAGATCGAGCGGCGGTACGGCGTGAGAGTCGGTGAGAGGGGCCGTCGAGTAGCTACCGCCGTTGGCGAGTCGGCATTCGGCGTGGCCGACAGCCTCTGCGGCCCGGTGCGCCACGTCGGCTGCGACTCGAGACTGCAAGAGGGCCTGCGCGGCATCTCCTCGGACTATCTCACACGCGACGTCAAGGGCGCGACGCTGCGTGGCTTCGACTCCCTCAGTACACACCTCGTTGGCAAGCCTCGCCTCGTGTGCTGCGGCGGCGTCGAGCGTGTCGTTGGTGAGATAGATGGAAAGCGCCCGTGCTCGCCCCACCGCATTTGGAAGCGTCTGAGATAGCATGCCGAGAACACAGACGCCGCGCACGAGGTTGCCGTGCTCGAACGTGGCCTTTGAGTCGGCCACAATGTAGTCAGCGTGTAGGCAGGCAGCGACGCCGCCGCCAATCAGCTTGCCGTGCACCGCGGCAACCAGTGGCACGCCGAGCTTGTACAGCGCGCCAAAGCCATCAAACGCCGCCTGGCACCCGAGCGCAACAGCAGCAAGTGGCGCGGCCGCCTTCTCCCGTTGAAAGGGGTTGCCGCCGACCGAGAAGTGCGGGCCCGCGCCCTGGAGCACAATCGCCTTGACGAGCGGGTCACGGCCGATGCTCGCCGCCGCCTCCGCCACGTCCTCGGCGAGCTCCGCCGAGAAGCTGTTCATGCGCGTCGGGTCGTTCAGCTCCACCACCGCCACCTTCGACTCGCCATCGACGTAGAGCCGCACGAGCCGCCTGCCGATGGAGCGTGGCGGGTGGGGAAAGAGCGAGCCCATCGCAACGAGTGCGGCGTCGACACTCGGCGCAGGCAGGAGCGAGCGGCACGTCTTCAAGAGCGGAGCAGGAAGAGACGAGAGGCGCTGGACGAGGCGGCGAGACTCGGCGGCCGCAGTGGCGGGCGAGAGGGTGGAGTCCACCAGGCCAGCTTGTGCTGCATCGGGCGCCGACAGCGTTGTGGCTGTCGCTATCCCCGCAGGCCGCCTCTTGAGGCGCACAGAGCCCTCTGGCTGCACCGAGAGGGTGCAGGTGGTGTCGGCGACGACCACCGTGGCGGCGTCGAGGAGCAGGAGCGCGCCCGCACCGCCCACCAGCCCTCGGCAGAGGAGCACGAGAGGCTCTCGCCGGGCCCGGAGCCATTCACTCAGCTCCTCGCTCGCGTCGAGGGTGAGGCTCTGCAGCTGGACGAGCGCAGCCGCGTCGGGCAGGCGGCGGAGGCGGCGCAGGGCAGAGGAGGCTCGCATGCTGCCAGCCAGCCTGCAGCTCGGTGCTGCAGAACCCTTGCCCTTTGCCTCGTACCAGGGGAACGAGCGGCGCTTGTACACGAGAGGAGGCAGAGGCGGAGGCTCGGCCGATGCAGCAGGCGCCGCCTCGAGCACGGCATGTGCGATGGTGCCGCTGTACCCAAACGAGCTCACGCCGCCCCTCCCGCCCGCCGCGGCATCCAGCCCTCGAGCTAGCTGCGTCGGCAGCGCGCACGCCGCGCCCACCACCGCAGAGCCGACGTGCGGGTTGATGCGCCGCAGCTGCGCGTTGGGCGGCGCCTGCGCCTCGAGCAGCCCCGCCGCCAGCCGTAGCAGCCCCGCCAGCCCCGCCGCCGGCTCGGCGTGGCCGCAGTTCGCCTTGAGGCTGCCCACGCAGAGCGGCGGCGACGGCGCGCGCGCAGCCAGCACCGCCGCCGTCAGCGAGCGCACCTCGATCGGGTCGCCGAGCGGCGTGCCTGTGCCGTGCGCCTCGTAGGCCGAGAGGGCGGCGGGCTCGACGCCTCCGTCGGCGAGGGCGGCCCGCAGCAGCGCCTGCTGCGCCTGCCCGTTGGGCGCGGTGAGGCTCGCGCTCTTGCCGTCCTGCCGCACGCAGCTGCCGAGGAGGGAGAGCTCTAAGAAGCCGCTGCTCTCTTCGCGCATCGCAAGCACCGCCGCGCAGCACCCCTCGCCTCGCGCAAAGCCGTCGGCGCGGCTGTCGAAGGTGTGGGAGCGGCCGGTGATCGAGCTCATTCCGGCAGCTGCAATCCACAGAGCGGTGCCCTGCACAAGCATCGCATTGACGCCCGCTGCGAGGTGCTGCTCGCACTCTCCATGCTGGAGCGCGCGCAGTGCGGAGTGGCAACCGACTAGGGAGGCGGAGCAAGCCGTCTCAAAAGCCGCACAAGGCCCTTGCAGGCCGAGCACGAAGGACAGGCGGCCGCTCGCGATAGAGAGGCTCGAGCTGGTGGCCGTGTAGACGCTGCGCTGCAGCGGGCCAGCTGCCAGCACATGGCTGAACTCCGTGGTGTAAATGCCCACCGCAACTCCGGCCCCGCTTCCCATCAACGAGGCCTTCTCGAAGCCCGAGGCGTGCAGCGCGGCATAGCCGTGCTCGAGCAGCAGCCGCTGCTGCGGGTCCGTTGCTGCCGCCTCCGCCGGAGAGACGTTGAATCGAGCGTTGTCAAAGAGCTCGGCGCCCTGCATAAAGCCGCCGTGGCGAGCTCGCCCAAGGACCTCGGCACCGTATCCGGGAGGAGAGTCATCGACGTCCCAGCGCGTGGCTGGCACCTCATTGACCAGATCGCAACCAGTCACTGACGTGGCCACCAGTCCCTCCAAAGAAGCGATGCCGCCCGCAAGAGCACAGCACGTTCCTGTTACAGTGATCTGCTGGAGTGGCAGCTGATTCTGATTCGAGTGAGATGCGCCAGAGGCCTGTCCAATCAGCATAGCGAGCAGGGCTGCGCCATCAGGGTATTGAGTAGCTGCGGTCGGCGTCACCCTCACCGACAGGTGCGCCTCGAGCTGCCGCAGCGTCGGGAAGTCGAAGACCAGCGTCTCGGGCAGGGAGGCGTCGCCGAGCTCCGACGCCAGCCGCGTGCGGAGCTCGACGGCGCCGAGCGAGTCGAGGCCCGCCTCCATCAGCGGCGCGTCGGCGTCCACCTCGCCGCCCGCCACCTCGCTCGCCACCGACGCCACCACAGCCGCCACGTCGACCGAGGGGGCGGCGGTGGCGGCAGGGCCCTGGCTGCCGCCGCCGGCGAGGGAGCCGAGGAGCTGCTGAAGCGCAAGTGATGAGGCCGACGCAGCTTGCACGGCGCTCTCTGTCGCTTGAGCAGCAGCCACGTCAGGCGCCCTTAGCTGCACCTCGTCAAACGGCACGTACTCGTACTCCCGCCGCCCCAGCACGCCCACCGCCTTGATGCGGTAGCTGCGCGCCGGCGACACGCCCCGCACGCGAGGCGTCCAGTCGAAGCGGCCGTACGTCGCCGAGAAGCGGTCGCACACCGCCACAAAGTCGGACGGAGGCAGCACCTCCCGCGCGTCGAGCATGCCTACCAGCGCCGCCGCGTCGACACGCGCCTCGCCGCGCACGCGCAGGGCATACATCGTCGATGCGGCGCCCGAGCCGTACGAGAAGACGCCGATGCGAGAGCCGACCGGCGGCGACGCGTGCAGCAGGAGCGAGGCGAGGTTGACGTAGGTGGCGGCGGTGTGCATCGGGCCGATGCGCGAGGCGAGGCGGAGCGACGGAGCCACCAGCCGCTCGAACATCGCCTCCACCTCCTCCTCGCCGACAGAGCCCTCGCCGTGCGCCGCTGCGATGGCGCTCTCAAAGGCGTGCCGCACAAACTTGGGCCCGCTGCCGAGGTGGAAGACGAGGAAGTCGTGCGCGTCGACAAAGGTGCCGCCGCCCCGCGCCTCGGCCTCGCGCTGGCAGGCGGCGAGGCACGAGAAGTACACCTCCATCGAGCCGGGGCCGTCGTAGATCGGGCCCATCGTCGGCCAGCCCACCGGCTTGTAGAAGTCCCACTCGTGCACGATGTGGCTCACGCGGCCGGCCTCGAGCGCGAGGGGCGCGTCCGGCCCGACCAGCATCGCCACGCACGCCGCGCCGTTCATGAAGGGGTACTGCTTGGGCGCGTCGCTCACGTCGGTGCACACGGCGATCGCCCACCGCCCGTCCCACGCCGAGCTCTCCACCCAGTTGGCGCACGCGAGCAGCGCCGCCGTGCCGCCGTAGCAGGCGTGGTAGCAGTCGATGCCCTCCACGTTGGCGCAGCCGTGCGGCGCAAAGAGCGCCATCAGGTGGCTCTTCACGCTCTTGGACCGGTCGAGCAGCGACTCGGTCCCCACCTGCAGCATGCCCACGTCCTCGTACCGCAGGCCGTGCGCCTCGACCAGCCGCCGCACCGCCGTGAGCGCCATCGACACGACGTCCTCGTCCTCGTCGCACGCGGCCCACTCGGCCATCCGCAGCCCGACCGTGTACTTGCCCGGCACGCCGTGCGCGGTCTCGAGCTCGGCCGCCGAGACGGCGTGGCGAGGCACGTACACCTCGAGCGCGTGCAGGCCGGCGTGGCGGGAGGTGGTCTCAGAGGGAGGGTGCGGGCTCGGTAGGAGGGCGGGTGCTGGTGCTGGCGGCGGAGAGGACAGCTTCCGGCGGGCGGCTGCGCCGGCCAGCAAGCGCTCGCTTGGCGGCTGGAGGGATCGGAGATGGAGCCCCTCCCGCTTCGCGGCGGGCAAAGCCCGGGGCGGACTGCTCAGCCCTTCAAGAAGCAGCGCCTCGTTGCTGCGCCTGGCCTCTTGCGCCGCCTCGTCAGCTGCCGGGCGACAGGTGAGCCGCAGCATGTGCCGCACGCCTACCGCCGGGTGCTGCACGAGCCAATGCGCAAACCGCAGCGCTCGCTCACCAGCGCCCTCGACCCGCTCGCTCGCGAGGCCCAGCTCCAGAGCTCGAGCCGAGCTCACGGCCCCTTCTTGCAGAAGGCACTTTGCGTCGTCGGCTTGGAGCAAGTGGAAGGCCGCCGCTCGAGTGCACTCACTCTCGCCGTCGAAGGAAAACGCAGCCCCTGCCTCCACGATGCGATAGTGCGCCCCGAGGCATGCATGCAGCAGCAGGCCCGCAGCCTGCCCTCGCACGCAGCAGACGACGACGACGCCCGCCTCGCTGAGCCTGCTCATCGCGGCGTCGAGGCGGTGGCACGCCTCGCGAGACAGGCTGTCCGACGGTCCACCCTGCCCCTCCGCGGAGAGGACGAGCACTCGCAAAGTCGGCGAGAGCTTGTCCAGAACCAGGAGCGCATCGCGCCACAGGCCTCCGACCGACGCGGCAGTCACCTCGAGCAGCGCCACCCGCGAGTCCGCGTCCGCCTCAATCGTCACCTCGGAGGCTGGCAAGGGCGATGGCGCGCGCAGCCTCGGCGCTGACGAGACGAAGTGGCGCTCCAGCCGCGCCAACTCGGCATCGAGCTCCTCCCAGCTCCCCACAAAGTCGACCAGCCCGAGCCGCTGCGCGGTGGCGGCGTCGATGGCGTCGCCCGTGCAGAAGAGCCACTCGCACGCCGCGGGGCTCAGCCGCCGCCTCGCCGCGACGCTGACCACGCCGGGCAAGGCGCCGCGACGGATCTCGGGGAAGCCAAAGGTGGCGTCCGAGTGCGCGAGCACCGCCGTGCCGAGGCAGGGGAAGAGCATTCCTCCTCCGCGAGTGGCGCCATGGCAAACCACCACCTTTGGCATCGGCGCGTCGCGAAGCCGCTCGAGCAGCTGGCCAAAGGCGGGCAAGCCGTCGAGAAAGCTGCCGCTCTTGAGGTTGGCTGGCGACGGGTCGGCGCCGAGGCAGAAGTGCTCAGACCCCTCCACGCCGCGGAAGACGAGGAGCGCGTTGTCGGGCCAGTCCAGCTCCAGGCCGCCAAGAGAAGCGGGAACGAAAACGGTGTGGACGGTGAACTCGGGCGGGGCGGCGACGCTGGGTGGCTCGAGAAGGAACGACGAAAGATCCAGCGGCGGTACGGCGTAGGAGTCGGTAATAGGGGCCTTGGCGAAGGCACCGCCGTTGGCGAGTCGGCATTCGGCGTGGCCGACAGCCTCTGCGGCCCGGTGCGCCACGTCGGCTGCGACTCGAGACTGCAGGAGGGCCTGCGCGGCATCTGCTCGAACGATCTCACACGCGACGTCAAAGGCGCGACGCTGCGTAGCCTCGACTCCCTCGGTACACACCTCATTTGCGAGCCTCGCCTCGCGTGCTGCGGCGGCGTCGAGCGTGTCGTTGGTGAGATAGATGGAGAGCGCCCGTGCTCGCCCCACCGCGTTTGGAAGGGTCTGAGACAGCATGCCGAGAGGACAGACGCCGCGCACGAGGTTGCCGTGCTCGAACGTGGCCTTCGAGTCGGCCACAATGTAGTCAGCGTGCAGGCAGGCAGCGACGCCGCCGCCAATCAGCTTGCCGTGCACCGCGGCGATCAATGGCACGCCGAGCTTGTACAGCGCGCCAAAGCCGTCGTACCACACCTGCATTCCGAGCGCAACAGCAGCAAGCGGCGCAGCCGCCTTCTCCCGTTGAAAGGGGTTGCCGCCGACCGAGAAGTGCGGGCCCGCGCCCTGGAGCACAATCGCCTTGACGAGCGGGTCACGGCCGATGCTCGCCGCCGCCTCCGCCACGTCCTCGGCGAGCTCCGCCGAGAAGCTGTTCATGCGCGACGGGTCGTTCAGCTCCACCACCGCCACCTTCGACTCGCCATCGACGTAGAGCCGCACGAGCCGCTTGCCGATGGAGCGTGGCGGGCGGGGAAAGAGCGAGCCCATCGCAACGAGTGCGGCGTCGACACTCGGCGCAGGCAGGAGCGAGCGGCAGGCCTTCAAGAGCGGAGCAGGGAGAGAGGAGAGGCGCTGCACGAGGCGGCGAGACTCGGCGGCCGCAGTGGCGGGCGAGAGAGCCGAGTCCACCAGGCCAGCTTGTGCTGCATCGGACGCCGACAGCGTTGTGGCTGTCGCTGTCCCCGCACGCCGCCTCTGGAGGCGCAGAGAGCCCTCTGGCTGCATGGAGAGGGTGAAGGTGGTGTCGGCGACGACCACCGTGGCGGCGTCGAGGAGCAGGAGCGCGCCCGCACCGCCCACCAGCCCTCGGCAGAGGAGCACGAGAGGCTCTCGCCGGGCCCGGAGCCATTCGCTCAGCTCCTCGCTCGCGTCGAGGGTGAGGCTCTGCAGCTGGACGAGCGCAGCCGCGTCGGGCAGGCGGCGGAGGCGACGCAGAGCAGAGGAGGCTCGCATGCCGCCAGCCAGCCTGCAGCTCGGTGCCGGCCCCTTGTCCTTTGCCTCGTACCAGGGGAACGAGCGGCGCTTGTACACGAGAGGAGGCAGAGACGGAGGTCCGGCCGATGCTGCAGGCGCCGCCTCGAGCACGGCGTGGGCAATGGTGCCGCTGTACCCAAACGAGCTCACGCCACCGGCGACTCCCGACGTAGTCTGGCTGCCCTGGGTGAGCAGCGCCGCCCCTTGGCCAAGCACATGCGCCGACACTTGCGGGTTTAGCACCCGAAGCTGCCCGTTGGGCGCTCCGGATCGCGCCTTCAGGGCAATAGCTAGCCCAAGCAAGCCCGCCAGCCCCGCAGCTGGCTCGAGGTGTCCGACGCTCGCCTTGAGGGTTCCCACCAAAATGCCGTCGAGCGAGCCGTACCCCTTGCTCGCCGCCTTTAGCTCGATCGGATCGCCCAGCGCCGTCCCGGTGCCGTGCGACTCGTGCAAGCAGAGCCGCTGCCCGCCGGCCAGCTGTGCTGCGGCGCGGCCGAGGAGCGCTGCCTGCGCCGATCCACTAGGAGCGGTGAGGCTCGCGCTCCGCCCGTCCTGCGCAATGGAGGAGAAGGCTACGCGATTGGCAGCGTCGCCGCCCGAGCCAAGGACGAGCGAACCGACGCCTTCCGATCGCACGTACCCGTTGGCTCGCCGGTCAAAGGTGCGGCAGCGGCCGTCTGCAGAGAGCATGCCCGCCCTCGCGTACGCCACAGAGATAGACGGCGTGAGCACCAAATTGACAGCCGTGACGAGCGCGACGTTAGCTCCGTCAAGCGCCTGCTGGCTGAGCACTGCGGCGTGCAGCGCGGACAAGGAGGACGAGCAGGCCGTGTCGATGGTAATGCACGCGCCCTGCAGGCCGAGCGTAAAGGAAAGCCGGCCCGCGGCGACGGCAGTCGAGGCGCCGGTTGCGGCGTACACACTCTGCTTGGGCATCAGCTCCCGAAAGTCGACGTTGCTCGTGGCCAGGTACACCTCGGTCTCGCTGCCTCGTAGGCCCGCGCGCCGCAGACCGGCTGCGTGCAACGCCGCCTCGCCGCTCTCGAGCAGAATCCGCTGCTGCGGATCGATGCTCGACGCTTCGGAGATGGAGATGCCGAACGCGGCGTTGTCAAAGTACTCGGCGCCTGCGATGAAGCCGCCATGGCGCAAGCAAGCAGCGCAACCCGGAAGCAGCTCATCCGCAAGCGGCTCCCAGCGACCTGGCACGGAACCGATCGCGTCAAAGCCTGCGGCGAGCTTTGGCGCGAAGGAGGGGACCCCGTGAGGGGCCGCCGGCAGTCGCGCCCCCCCGCAAGACCAGATGCCAACCACAGCGTACTCGCTCGAGTCGATGGGCGCAACATCGAGAGGCAGATTCGCTGCGCCCGCCGCGATCGACGCACTGCCATCGCTCGACATGCGCGCTGCGATTGCTCGCACGCTCCCCTCCTCGAAGATCAGCGAAGCGTTCACGTCCGAGCTGTCCATTCCGGAGAGGTGGCTCATCCGAGAAAGAGAGCGCACTAGTTGCGGGACCGCCTCCGAGTCCAGGCCCGCGTCCATGAGCGGCACATCAAGCCCCACCGCCTCGACGTTGGCCGCCTCGGCCGCTGCCTTTGCCACAGCATCGCGCAGTCCGAGTCGCTCGTCGTGACCCAAGCCGCCTGGGGAAAAAGGGTGACTACATGTGAATCATTCGTGTTTGATGGTAGTCGCCCCGCGAGCAAGCGGGGCTCGCCGTGCGGAGACGTCGGTGAGTTGCGAGTCCGAGTCGGTGAGAGGCCGCCAAGCAAGCCGCCGGCGCGGCGCCACCGCAGCGGCGACGCGTCGAGCCGCACCCTCAGGGGCGAGGAGGAAGACGAGCCTTGCGTCAAGAAGGCCGGCTTCGAGGAGACCTCGCCGCGCATGCGTTGGTACACCGACTGCACGGTCGTATCGCCCCGCGCGAGGAGCGGTACGAAGCGCAAGGCGGCGACGGCGAACTCGATGGAGGTATGTGCTCCAAAGCGCTCGAGCATGCCCTCTCCCATCTCCAGGACGACGGTGGGGCGACCCGTCTCGGAGCAGCCCTCGAGAAGCGTGCTCAGCGCGTCCTGGTAGAGCACGGGCGCGGTGAAATGCCGCGACCAGTGCATCGGATCGATGGCATTCTCCTCGGCCATCGCATGCCCGGTGACGGTCGACACCCAGAGCACCTCTGGCGACTGCGGCTTCTCCTGCGCGTACAGCTGAACCGCGTAAGCGCCGAGTAGCGCCGCCAGCGGCGCCATGGCCGGAGAGTGGTCAGCGTGAGTCGCGGAGACACGCGTCACTTGAACACCAGGGGCAAGCCCCTGCAGCACCGTCGACAATGCCCCCCACACACCAGACAGCACGGCTGCGCGAGGGCCGTTGTCGCAAGCGACAACAACGCGGCCGCGCTCGCCAGCCCTGTCGATGGCGCGGTTCGCGTCCGTGGAGGAGGCGCGAACCGCCATCATTGAGCCGCGCGTCGGGTGCTGCTCCATCAGGCGGCCGCGCTCGCAGACCAGCGCTGTCGCGCTTTCGAGTGAGAGCGCGCCGGAGATGACGGCGGAGGCAAATTCGCCCACCGAGTGGCCCAAGGTGGCGTAGAGCTCGTCCTCCTCGCGCAGGTTCGCCTTGCACAACATGGCCAGGGCGACCTCGATGGCGAAGGTTGACAAGAGAGAGTACTGCGGCTGTTGCATCACCGCGGCGTACATGGCCTCATCGCGGGCGCCTGGATAGAGCACCTCCACCAGACGAACCGGGAGCAAATGCGCGGTGTACTCGTCGATCTTCTGCATCGTCTCGCGGAAGACTCGATCATTCTCGTACCTGTGCGTCGTCGCAGAGGGAGGCAAGCCTGAAGTCAACCCGTCAGTGTGGTGTGGGAAGGGGGGGTGGGGATGGGGGGTGAGCACAGTTGCCGGCCAAGGTTGACGCGTTGTCCACCAAGCGGCGGAAATACGATGACAACTTGACGACCAGCTTGCAGAGAGGCCTCTCCCGCAGCCGATTCGGGATCGATCAGCACGTCCCCATCCATCACCAGCCTCCGTGATAGGGGGTAGTGGGGATGGGTGCGACCTCCGCCTCCAGCGGACATACTTCTCCGTGGTGGTCGAGGGCGAGGGCGGGGGGCAGGTCGAGGAGGACAAGGAGGACGATGAGGAGAATGACGACCACGAGGATTACGCAGCGCCCCTGAACAGCGGCCAAAAGGGGGCCGTCAGACACAAGGCGCGCTAGCTCTTTGGAATGCGCTGAACTGCTATGCGGGTGTGACGGGGTCTGAAACGAGAGGGGATGTGGGGGGGTGGAGGCGTGGGCGGAGGCGACGGCGGAGGCGGTGGCGGCGGCGACGGCGGTGGCAGCGGCGACGGCGGCGACGGCGGCGGCGAGGTCGGTGGCGGCGGCAGCGGCGGCGAGGGCGGTGGCGACAATAGCGGTGGCGAGGGTGGCGGCGGCGGCGACGGCAGCAGTGAGGGCGGCGGCAGCGAGGGGCAGGGGCGGCGGCGAGGGCGAGGGCGAGGCGGAGGGCGGCGGCGGCGAGGGCGAGGTGGAGGGCGGCGGCGGCGACAGCGAGGCGGACGGCGGCGGCGGCGTGGGTGATGCGGACGGTGATGGCGCGGCGACAGCCAGAGCGAGGACGGAGGCGGCGGCAGCGGCGGGGGCGGTGACGACGGTGGCGGCGGCGAGCGACGGCAAGGGCGGCAGCGGCGGCGGCGGGGCACGGCGAGGGTGGCGGCGGCGACGGCGGCGGCGGGGCACGGCGAGGGTGGCGTCGGCGGCGGCGGCGGTGAGGGAGGGGGCGATGGCGGCGGCGGCGGAGGGGGCGAGGGTGGGGCGGCGAGGACGACGGCGAGGGCGGCGGTGGCGACGACGGCGGCGAGAGCGGCGGCGACGGCGAGGGCAAGGGCGACGGCGACGGCGACGGCGGCGGCGGCGACAGCGGCGGCGGCGGCGGCGACGGCGCGGCAGATGGCGGCGGCGGCGACGGCGACGGCGACGGCGACGGCGGGGATGCGGTGGCGGAGGCCGCTGTACTCGAGGCCGCCCCACCCATGGGCGGTCGACGAAATGTTCACGGCCTCGTAGCCGGTGATGCCGCAGCGGCCCGAGCAGCCGGGGTGCACCATGCGGTTGCTCGTTTGCCTCCAGTGCTGCACCTTGCCGTCGTCCCACTTGATCTTGAACTCGAACTTGCCGTCGGCACCCGTGAACTGGCCGCCGTTGTCGCGCAGCACGTTGAGCTGCGAGTACGCGCCCGTCTCGTCGAGACCCCGCGGACCACTGCGCGACCGTCTTGCACACGCCCGCAGTCTGCTTGAGCAGCGGGTAGCAGGGTGGCGACGGCGAGGTGGGCGGCGGCGGCGGCGAGGGCGACACGGACGGCGGTGGCGGCGAGGGCGACACGGACGGCGGCGGCGGTGACGGCGATGCCGAGCTGGAGGCGGCGGCGACGGCGAGGCGGACGGCAGCGGGGGCGACGGTGAGGCGGACGGCGGTGACGGAGATGGCGAGGCGGACGGCGGCGGCGGGGACGGCGAGGCGGAGGGAGGTGGCGGAGATGGCGAGGTCAAGGGAGGCGGCGGCGAGGGCGACGCGGACGGCGGCGGCCGCGAGGGCGAGGCCGACGGCGATGGCGGAGATGACGAGGCGGACGGCGGCGGCGGCGACGCGGACGGAGGCGGCGGCGACGGCGACGGCGACGGCGACGCGCACGGAGGCGGCGGCGGCGGCGGCGACGACGCGGACGGCGGCGGCGGAGATGGCGAGGCCGACGGCGGTGGCGGAGATGGCGATGCTGAGGGCGGCGGCGGCGACGGAGATGCTGAGGGCGGCGGCGGCGACGGCGTGGCCGACGGAGGCGGCGGCGACGGCAACGCGGACGGAGGCGGCGGCGGCGACGGCGATGCTGAGGGTGGCAGCGGCGACGGCGACGCGGACGGAGGCGGCGGCGACGGCGAGGCGGACGGAGGCGGCGGCGACGGCGAGGCGGACGGAGGCGGCGGCGACGCGGACGGAGGCGGCGGCGACGGCGACGCGGACGGCGGCGGCGGCGACGGAGATGCTGAGGGCGGCGGCGGCGACGGCGTGGCCGACGGAGGCGGCGGCGACGGCAACGCGGACGGAGGCGGCGGCGGCGACGGCAACGCGGACGGAGGCGGCGGCGGCGACGGCAACGCGGACGGAGGCGGCGGCGACGGCGACGCGGACGGAGGCGGCGGCGGCGACGGCGATGCTGAGGGCGGCAGCGGCGACGGCGACGCGGACGGAGGCGGCGGCGACGGCGAGGCGGATGGAGGCGGCGGCGACGGCGATGCTGAGGGCGGCGGCGTCCCGACGGCGAGGCGGACGGAGGCGGCGGCGACGGCGAGGCGGACGGAGGCGGCGGCGACGGCGATGCTGAGGGCGGCGGCGGCGACGGCGATGCTGAGGGCGGCGGCGGCGACGGCGAGCCGGACGGAGGCGGCGGCGACGGCGAGGCGGACGGAGGCGGCGGCGACGCGGGGACGGAGGCGGCGGCGACGGCGACGCGGACGGAAGCGGCGGCGACGGCGACGCGGACGGGGATGTGGCATCGCAACTGGGGCGGTGTCTGCGTCTGTTGGGGACTAGCTTGGGATGGCTGGCGGGCGGGCCTCGAGTTGACGGACGGAGAGGTCAGCACCTACGGGATCACGACCATGTGAAAGAGGGTCAAAAACTGCTCTGGAGATGCCTGGTATATGGGGGTACATGGGGGTACATGGGGGTACATGGGGGTACATGGGGGTACATGGGGATGAGAATATCTCGAGGAATCTCCAAATGAAGAGTGGATCAATCGTCGCAATCTCCACCCCGCCGGCCACCCACCCACCCAACCCCGCAGCCCCCCCCCCACCCTCCCCTCGAGCCTCGCCTAAAACAGATAAAAAGAAATCGACCGCGGTGACGCGTGGCGTGGGCTGCGTCAAAATGAAGCCCGAGAGAGAGCCGACCCGAGAGAGAGAGAGGTTGAGCCAGGTCACTGCCACACCTACGGGCAGCACGCCGCGGCGTTACCGCTGCGACGAGGCCGCCGGCACACTCTCTCGTGTCCTCGGCGCTCGGACTGGAGCCGGGCAGCGATTGGCAAGCGAGTGTGTCTCGCTCTCTCGCCGGAAGAGAGTGGGGGCAATCGGGCGGGTTCGCTCGGCGTAAGGGTGGGGAACGAGCGGCAGCGGCCGCATCTCGCGGCTCCTCGATGGCAGCAGCCTCACCTGCGATCGGGAGGTGGCAGGCATTGTGAGGCCGAGAGGGGGCCAAGCCGCTCGGGCGCCAAAGCGAAGCGCATCGCATGGTGGGAGCGGAGAGGGAGCGGCGGGTTGCGTGAGCAAGAGGCGTCGCGCCGCTCGGGCGTGCAGCTCGCCGCGGCCATATGTGCGTCGATGCGGCGGGGCCAGCGCGAGTGGAACGGGAAAGGCGAGGGTTGGACCTTGTGAGTTGGTTCTTGTGAGCCCCCACGTCGAGGGGTACATGGATGAAGGGGAACGTGGGGATCTGTCAGGATTGAGTAGTTCCGGGAGGTTTCCCATATGAAGGGGAACGTGGGGTACATCTCATGTTGCTATGAAGGTTGTATAAAGGGGAACGTGGGGAACTATTTTCAATCAAAAACAGCGTCTTCAGCACAACTATTTCGAGGTCTCGCGGATCTCTCTTTCTTCGGATCTTTAGAATTGCCTCGTTCTTGGTTGGCGAGGGTTTGTGTGTATCCTGTTGTATTGTTCTGCTGATTTCTTGTGTCGCTGTGTTGTCCCTGTGGACGCAT